>NC_030851.1:38866691-38998042 GCF_000208745.1 Theobroma cacao
TATATATATATATAGGAAAGTGTGTTTTATCAATGCACGAGGTAGTGGCAGAGGTAGAGGGCGGCGGGGGCCACCCTACATTTTTTTTTAATTTTTATGGGTATAAAATGGTGAATATATAAGTTTGCCACCCCTATTTAAATCAAATAATACACGATAGTAAGTCATTTAAGTAAAATTTTGGAAGCTTAGGTTCAATTCTTTTTAGGCCCAAATTTTGAAATTATTTTTTTTCTTATAAAGTAAACCCAAATTTCCTTATAGAATAAAAGATGCATTGTTTAATTGCCTAAATTTGAAATTATTTTTCTTTTTTCCTTATAGAGTAAACCCATTTTCCTTATAAAGTAAACCTAAATTTCCTTATAAAGTAAATCCAAATTTTCTTATAGAGTAAAAGATGCATTACTTAACTATCTAAATTTGAAATTTTTTTTTTTTTGTCCTTATAGAATAAACCCATTTTCCTTATAGAATAAACCCAAATTTTGAAATTATTTTTCTTTTTCCCATTGCTAAATTGCCTAAACAGTATAATTTTTTACTTTGATTTTTTTTTATAATCTGTTAATTCGATTTGAGCATTTATGCAATATGCACTTTTCCTAAAAACCTTTCATTTTTTTTAGCTTAACTTCACTAAAATATTTTGTATTATTGCATATAATATGTTATAGTCCAATGGAGTAAAAGATGCATTGCTTAATTGCCTAAAAAGTATAATTTTTTACATTGATTTTTCTTACAATCTGTTAATTCAATTTAAGCACTTACACAATATGCCACACGTTAACATGAAAAACTAAACAAGAATGTGCTTAAAATATTTAGAAAATTTTAATAATTTTCTTACTTTTTCAAATTGAATAGGTATAAAGTGATTGCTAGAACCATTGACACGGATTTAATTATCGATGAATTTGAAAACATGAAAGCACATTGAGCACAACTTATAATACCTAATGTGAAAATCTAATATTAATTTTTCTTTCTAAATTATGTCTATTTATAATGATGATTTTGACAACTTAAATTCAAATTGTAAATAAAATTTTATTTTATAATTAATTTTATTTTGAAAGTGATTACTTTTTTGCTCTGAATTGAATCATTGACCCGATTCATGACCTTGTATGATTGCTCTTTAACCACCCCTCATACAAAATCCTAGATCTGCCACTAGTACAAGGGATTTGGGCCTCTAGAAAAGAAGTTGTTATTTAGTTCTTCGAAGTGTTTTGGAAAGTTCTATAATTTGATTAATTTTAAAGATTTTTCCCAAAAATATCTATTGAAATGAGTGATTATTTAACCAATAATTTGAATTCCGAATCGTATCTTTTGAGAACATGTTTTTTAATACTCTAACTATGCCTTTGACACCCCCTTAATGAAAAAAAGAAGAACTAAATTTATTTGCTTCTCACTCCGGTTTAAAGCAATGAAGGAACAAATGCATAAACTTCCTAATATGAAGGAAGAAAAGGGGCAAAAAAGAAAAGAGAACAATAAAGATTTTTTTTAATTGAGAGAAAGAGAATTCAAATCCTACTTTTTAAGCAAAAGATCACGTACCAACCAATAAGCCAAACGCTCAAGTGTGAGAACAATCAAGATTTATTAAGAAAGTTATAAATATAGGAAGTCAAAAAATCTTATTTTTCCATAGCCTTAGCTATATTAAAAGTTGCAAATCAATAATTTCCCATATAGAGCATGGTTCCATCGTTAACCACTTTCAAAGTCTTAAAGAAACATTTGTCTTTGTATACATGCTTAGTTACACCAGTGTCAGTCCACCATGCTCCATCATCATGGAGAAGATTAACCTCGAAAACCATAGTCACAAACTTGTTATTGTTCACACTTGTGTCTTATTTTTCAAAAGTTTACGTTCTGCCTTGGAGTGTCCAAGTTTTTGATAATGGAAACATGTCCCCTTTTTGTTCCTTTTGATCTTATAACTTTTGCCATTCATTCTAACAAAATGTTTTCTTTCGTTGTACGAGACCAGCTTGTATGATGATTTGTGTTCCATCACATGGACCTTCGAAGTCTCAAGATTCTTTTCATTAGAATCCTTTTCTTTTTCATTTTACTTGACTTCTTTTTGTTTGCAATAATCATCTTTTATTCGAACATGATTACTAAGGTCCTCGAGAGACATTTCCTCTTTTTTATACTTTAGAGCTTTCTTAATGTTGCTCTATGAAAGGGAAGCTTATCAATTATAGAAGATACCACAATAGCTTCATCTATTTTAAGTTCATATTACATAAAGTTGTTTAGAATGCATTCAAGCTCATGTAATTGCTCCATAACAAAACAATTATCAACCACTTTGCAGTTATTGAAATGACTAACCAAATCTCTTGCTACTTGCATCTTTGGCCATGTATCTTACTTCCAATTTGTCTCGAAGTTGTTTTGCACTAGCTTCATACTAGTATGCATCAAACAATGTATCTGACATTCCATGAAAAATCTGTCCCATTAATATGTAGTGTTATTATCCCATTTTTGCCTCAAACAAGTTTGCTTCACAGACTCTTCATCATATTCTTCATTCGGCCTTGTTGTATCTAGAACATAAGCGACCTTGAACATTGTAAAAAGGAAGCGCATATGTTTTTGCCATCAAATAAAGTTTCTTCCTTCAAAGCAATCTAGCTTGACAATGTTGGTAGCCATCTCTTTAAGTGAAGCCATTTTGAATTCCAATAACAAAAAAAGTAAGTCTTAAAATTGTTGGTGCAAATGGGGTTTAGATGGAATTCAATGAACTAGCAAAATTGACTTCAAGATGAGTCTTTCAATAGATGTTACCTTTAAGACTTATTTCTCCCCCACCGCTCAATATGCAAAGGGAAATAATACGAATAACCTTAGTGATACAATGAAGCCAACGTCTAACTTTGTCTTGCACTTTACGAGAGTAGGCCGCTAGATACACCTAAGGGTTTACAAAATTCTTCAATCTTAAAGCCTACTTTTTGAAAGAAGTAGATTATAAGAAATTTAGATGCTTTTTGTAATTGATGGAAACTTAAGTGTTCATGTTAATTTTCATAACACAACACTTTTCTCTACTTTTGTTTTGTTTTTGTTTTGATGTATTGAAATGGTTGGCAACAAGTCCTTTTCTCAAGGACACAACCCTTTCATCAAGGTACCTATTTGTCTAAAAGACATCTTCACATTTGCAAGACACAACTTTTGGATAACGCGATATTTCAATAATTATCTTTTGAAATTACAACCATTCATTCATAAGACACAATATGAATAGATAATTTTTCATTTGAAAAGAAACCTTTTATTTTGAAAATACATCAACATAAATTTCTATCCAATAGGTAGATGACGTAATCAATTGTGGTGCATGCGCTGTAAGGGCAAAGATCAAGAAGTTCAAAGATTCAAATTTTTGATGTGTGAAATGGATGGGCCAATCAATTACGTGGAACAGTTGCTCTTGACTGCTCATATTCAGATTCACCATGTTATTGGTCATTAGTCATTACACCACATTGTCAAATTTGGGCTGGGGTCAAAATTATGTGTGGTAAAATATCTCAATAATTTGGAAAATAATTGCTCTATTAAGTAAATTCTTTATAGATTCATTTCAAATTGATTGAACTTTCCATTGCGGTGCATTTTGATCAAACTATCCCATCTTATAAATTGACACTGGTGGTTTCAGAAGCCTCAACATCATCAAGAACAGCAACAGCAAACAGCCTAAGACAACATGAAAAAAGCTTCTGTTAGCATGAAATTTTTCATCTTTTGGCTATTTGCATCATGTAAGTCAATTCCTCTCATACTGATCTCATTTGTTAACTTTCATGTTAAATTTAATTATAATACTATTAATGCATTGTAATTTTGCAGCAATGGTATTCTCAATAGTACTAGGAGCACAATGGCAACCATGCACCACTGTAGCTGACTGCAAAGATATTAGGTGTATAGACAAAACTTTAGAGTGTTTAGACAAAACTTTAGAGTGCCTAGATGGCCAATGCTAATGTGTTCCTACTTTTAGAACAAAAATAAGTTATTCCAAAGACTTTGACTGTAACAAAGAAGTGTGATCCTAGATGTAACATCCATAGTTGTGTTAATGGACAGTGCAGATGTTGTGATGCTTAAACAACAAAAAAGAGGGCATAAATTGTTCTAAAATGAAATAAAGTTTTTGATATTATATTATTGCCTTGTTTGAACTATGAAGCAGACTTGCTTGTAGATTTACAGGGAGATGAATCTATTTCTTCTATCTTTTTCTTTTTTTTATTTTAATTTCATATGATATCTAAAAAAATTACGATCAAAATTGTAAATTTGACTAAAAAAATGAAAGTGAACATTCAATTTAAAACAAATGAAGTATGAAATAAATGGAAAATTTTGAAATAGTAACCTTAATCAATCATACAGATAACACTTTAACTTATTCTAAGTATATTTAAACAAGATATTTTATACATTACGTAGACATAGACTTTATTCCAAATAATTATATTATAAATTATTTCATTCCACATAATTTGATCCTTCGGTTAGGATTAGGGATCATGATAATAGATTTCTTATTTTCCCCATTGGCACACATTTCATGAATGAATAAATGTCAAATAATTCAAATTCAAAAGTGAAGAAATAGAAATGATGAGATATTTATTGTTTATAAATAATAAGCATAATATTAAAAAAATTTTAAATTATTCAAAAAATTTCAAATAAATCTTTATCGTTTTATCACATTCAATCAAATACGTACACTTTTATTTTGAATAAAATAAATCTATATAATTGACAATTGGATAACTGTCATTAGTGAAAATGTTGAATAGTTTGTAATATTTGTTGGAAGATAAGTATTTAGGTGTAACTGTTTAAGAATAAATATAACTCTTAAAACATAATAAAAAATAAATAAATAAAATAGTATTTACAATAAACACAACTATTGAAAGTTGTAGATATGTCTGTTGATATACAACAGACACATCTGTTGAAAATAAAAAGGACACATCTGTTGAAAGACAATAGACACAACCTCTCACTATTTATAAAAAAACGTACTTCCAAGCCAGAATTCATTCAAAGCATTCTACAAAAAAAAAAAAGGCTTGTTGTATCCTGGAGAGTCCTTGTTTGCGAATCCCCATAGTAGGCAACTCTTTAAAATTGTTAGAAAATTAGTAAAAGAAGAAAAGAGAAGAAAGTATTATGGAAAGTCTAGACACATAAGTCTACGACATGCCTATATAAGAGAATTAATCTCAAATGGCATTATAACAATAGTTTATGTTAAATCTTGCAAGAATTTGGCTGATCCACTTACCAAAGCTTTGCCAAGAAAGGCTATAAAGTCAACTTTTAGTGGAATAGGGCTAAAACCCTTGACTTAAAAGCATTAGTAATGGAAACCCACCTTTGAGTTAGCAAAACTAACAATAAAAGTTCAATAGGTAATAACAAGTTACTATATGCTATCATTATGCACTAAATTTTATATTAAATAGCCTCATTGTAGAATATTCAAATAGCCTCATTCTAGAACATTCAATGTGACTGTTATGAGAAAAGGATGAGCAAAAGGCTCTTAATGGAAACATCAAATGCCTGTAGTAACAGGGGCATAAATACAAATTTCACCTATATGAATATTAGAGTGGTGCCGCTCCAACCAAGAATTAAAAGGGTTTATTCTTGTAAATATTCATGAAACCAGGATTAGCACAAGGCCATATAAGTGCTAAAGCAGTTGGCAGAATCTTAACAAATAATACTATGTGTGTGATATTTTCGGTTATGACATAAGGAGTTGAGGTTCAATCCCTGTGATACCAATAACTTCATCTTAACTTTAAAATTTCTATACTAATAGAAAGTTCAAATCTTTAAGATACTTTCTATTATGCATAGTATTATTAATATTACAAACTAATGAGGGATTGTTGAATAGTTTGTAATATTTGTTGGAAGATAAGTATTCAGGTGTGACTGTTTAAAAATAAATATAACTCTTAAAAAAATAATAATAAATAAATATTTACAATAAACACAACTATTGAAAGTTGTAGATACGTCTGTTGAAATACAACAGACACATCTGTTAAAACAGTACAGACACATCTGTTGAAAATAAAAAGGACACATTTGTTAAAAGACAACAGACACAACCTCTCACTGTTTATAAAAGAACGTACTTCCAAGCCAAAATTCATTCAAAGCATTCTACAAAAAAAAAAAGCTTGTTGTATCTTGGATAGTCCTTGTCTGCGAATCCCTATAGTAGGCAACAACTCTTTAAAGAAAGTGTGTTACAGCACGCCTCAAGCCTTATTTTCTTCTCTTTTCTTCTTCTACTAATTTTCTAATAGAAAATACACTTGTCATTTTATATTATATAATTTTGGCATTTATATATATATATATATGAAAGTGTGTTTTATCATTGTACGAGGTAGTGGACGCCATCCCTTTGTTTTTTATTTTTTTTATTTTTATGGGTATAAAATTGTAAATATATTAGTTTGTCACCATATTTATCTCAAATAATTTAGCTTGATATGGTGGTAAGTCATTTAAGTTTAATTTTGGAAGATTGAATTCAATTCTTTCTAAGCCCAAAATTTGAAATTATTTTTTTCTTATAGGGTAAACCCAAATTTCCTTATAGAGTAAAAGATGCATTACGTAACTACTTAAATTTGAAATTATTTTTCTTTTTTCCTTATAGAGTAAACCCACTTTCCTTATAGAGTAAATCCAAATTTTCTTATAAAGTAAACCCAAATTTTTTTATCGAGTAAAAAATGCATTGCATAACTGCCTAAATTAGAAATTATTTTTCTTTTTCCTTATAGAGTAAACCCATTTTCTTTATAGAGTAAACTCAAATTTTGAAATTATATTTCTTTTTCCCATTACTTAATTGCCTAATGAGTATAATTTTTTACTTTGATTTTTCTTGCAATCTGTTGATTCGATTTAAACATTTAGGCAATATGTACTTTTTCTAAAAACCCTTCATTTTTTTTAGCTTAACATTACTAAAATATTTTTATATTATTGTATATACTATGTTATAGTCCTATGTAGTAAAAGATGCATTGCTTAACTGCTTAAAAAGTATAATTTTTTATGAAAAAATTGTGGAAAATGACCTTTCTTGATAAAAATATTTTAAAAGTAACTATCAAAATAAATTTAACTGTTTTTAGCCATATTTATTCATGACCTGACGGAAATACCCTTTAAACTATTTCAAATAAATTAAACCAATTATCACAATTTTTTTCCATTTCTCTTCATTTGTGCTTCGGATTTCTCTCTCAGCATCCCAATCTCTCAAATTTTATCGATTTCTCTGTTCGGCATTCGTCTGCTATGCTTCCGATTTCTCTATCTCACGTTTTCAGATTTCTCTTTCTTACGCTTTCAAGACACCAAGCAATGGTTTTGACATGCTTAGATGGGTGGCTGTTTGAAAAATTCGATTTTTAGGTATTTTGGATAAAACTAAAATGGTAGAAATAATCACAAATATATGAAATAGTTTTTAATTAAATCAATTCAGGACCTAGATATCAATAAACTCAAAATTTTGAAATTTATAAATCTAGGTTTTCAAAGAATTTTTTTTTTAATTTTTAGTCATAGTGGGTGTTTTAGATAAAAAAAAACATTTGTATTTTGATTTATGAAAACATGTTAGAAACACTTTAATCTATGCCAAATTGTCAAAAAAAAAAACAAAAAAAAAGAAAAAAGTTGAGAGGATTTGAAGTTTCACAGGTTTTTGTACATGGCTTGTCACAGGCTTTTGTACATGACGTGTCACACGCTAACCATGACTTGTCACAGGCTTTTGTACATGGCGTGTCACACGCTAACCATGGCTTGTCACAGGTTTTTGTACATGGTGTGTCACATGTTTTTGTACATGACGTGTCACACGCTAACCATAGCTTATCACAGATTTTTGTACATGGCGTGTCACATGTTTTTGTACATGGCGTGTCATACGCTAACCATGGCTTGTCACAGATTTTTGTACATGGCGTGTCACAGATTTTTCTACATGGCGTGTAACACGCTAACCATAGCTTGTTACAGATTTTTGTACATGACGTGTAACATCATAGCGTGTAACTTCATTAAGGGTAACTTTGTCCAACTTGGCTAAAAATAGTTAAAACTATAAAGAGGGTCATTTTTAAAAACATCTTATCTTTAAGGACTATTTTTTAAAATGCCTCATTTTTTATTTTGATTTTTCTTCTAATCTATTGATTCGATTTGAGCACTTATACAATATGTTATACGTTAATATGAAAAACTGAACAAGAATATGGTTAAAATATTTGAAAATTTTCAATAATCTTATTTTACTTTTTCAAATTAAGTAGGTATAAAATGATTGCTAGAACTATTAACACGGATTTAATTATTGATAGATTTGAAAATATGAAAGCATGTTGAGTACAACTTATAATACATAATGTAAAAATCTAATATTAATTTTTCTTTCTGCTTTATGTCTATTTATATTAATGAATTTGAGAACTTATATTCAAATTGTAAATAATATTTTATGTTATAATTTAATTTTATTTTAAAAGCGATTAATTTTTTACTCTGAATCGAATCATTGATCCGATTCATGACTTTGTTTGATAACTCATTAACCACTCCTCATACAAATTTCTAGATCCGCCACTGATACAAGGGATTTGATCTTCTAGAAAAGAAGTTTTTATTTGGTTCGTTAAAGTGTTTGGGAAAGTTCTATAATTTAATTATTTTTAGAGATTTTTCTAAAAATATCTATTGAAATGAGTAATTATTTAACCAACAATTTGAATTCCAAATTGTATCTTTTGAAGACTCTACATATGCGTTCTGACATCCCCTTAATGGAAAAAAAATGTAAATTTATCTTCTTCTCACTTCAGTTTAGAGCAATGCAGGATCAAATACATAAACTTCATAATATGAAGGAAGAAAAGGAACAAACAAGAAAAGAGAACAATCAAGAATTTTTTTTTAATTGAGAGAAAGGTAATTCCAATTTTATTTTTTAGGTAAAAAATTATACACTAACCAATAAACCAAATATTCATGTATAAAAACAATCAAGATTTATTAAGAAAGTTATAGGTATAGGAAGTCAGAAAATCTTATTGAGCCACAGCCTTAGCTATATTAAAAGTTGCAAATCAATAATTCCCTGGGTGCCCCTTTGCACCCCAAAATGGCTTCTGTCAAAGGCATGGGGTTGGATCTTCGTACGGACATTTACACCAAGTGTTTTCACGAATGCAAATCGTGCATCTTCGGCAAACATTTTTGCAGTCTCCATCATGATGGCATCAGAAGGAAACAACATTCCTTGCTTCAACTCCCTTGATCTGCCAATCTGCACCAACCATGTAGTTACTGCTGTTCATTTATTTTTTTCTGCAACAAATAAGAAAGAAACTGGAAAGTGTTGCATATTATATATTGTGATTATGGAAAGAAACTTAAATTGCCAAGTTGAGTGAAGACTTCCCCATATATTTCTTAAGGGTTGGACTTGGATGGATTTATTTGGGTTAATATGGTGCTTGCTTTATTATAAGGAAAATCTGCCTGCTTAAAATGGCAGCATGTCCTCTTAAAAAGAGATGAACTTTCTTCTTTCCTTTTTCTCTTTTGTCTTTTGGACAAGAAACAGAAGCCAGTTAAATAGTAATTAATGTCGAATGAATTAACTTAATTACTATAATCAAACGGAAAAAATTGACACTTAGAGCTAATTCAATTTTGAGAATTAATGTTCAATTTTGAACTGCAAACTAATGGCTGATAAATTAACTCTATGTACACACACACCATAATCATATCATATTTCTTCGACATACTAACTAGTAAACATGACTACCACCATCAATTAAATAATTCAAGATTTTAAACACGTAACTATTAACATGTTTATTAAATAAACCAAATTAACTTTTATATAACACCATACACTGAACACGTATTTAAAACAAATTAAATTAGTTTTTATACAATAAAAAACGACACATCAATAAATTATTTTATATGAATTAGCACAATAATACGAATATTTAACCTGCTTAAGACACAACCCACTTAACTCTAAACCTAAACCCTATCATTAGAATATGTAAGAGGATTGGTTCTTAAAACAATTATAAATTATAAAATAAGAGAAATATGACTTATCCTTCATTAGCCAACACTAGCTTCAATTTACTCTCTGAATGGATCAAACTAAAAATGTTAGGAACAAACAGCATGGAAGGTAAGAGGGTCTCTTACCCTCTCTCCATTAAGTTAGAGGTCCAAAGAACAAAGCAAAAGCATATCCCCAAGCAATATGAAGAACTCTCTCCATTAAGTTAGAGGTCTCCCTGTCGTTTTGTTTTGTCCTTGCATTATTTCTTTTCTCTATTGTGGAACCCTCAAAACCAATTTGCTTAGCCTCATATCTCAAGGTTTTAAAGGCAGAAAACAGATGCCATTTTCAACATTACTTTTCCTCAAATACTGCAAAATCAAGCCCAATCTTCTATATCTTTTACCCCAGACCTAAGTGGACAAACTAGATCCAATAACCAAAACAACTGAATCCCATTACTATACTGCCTTCAAACTCTTCCTTCAGCCCATTAAGTTTTTAACATCATTGTCATTCTTTGTCAATCTCAAACTTCAGCCACCAACACGGTTTCTAAAGGTAAATTACCTGCTTCCAACCTAGTGACTTGAGTGAAAATCACTTATCCCATCCCATGGTTTCAAAAGTTCCATCATAAAGCCAAAAATGTGTAGATTAACATATCAAGCCAAATTTATAAAAAAAAAAAATCAAACAAAAATAGAATTATACATACTGCATGATTTTGCAATATCAGTACATTTCAACAGCAATGACAATGTAAAAAAGCTAGACAAAACAGATAATTAAACTTAAACATGGTATTAATGTCTATATGATTGTCCAAAAGGCTAGAACAAACGGCAGTTGCAGAAATTGATTAATCTTCAGAAGACAAAGTGATGAGAGAAATTTTAAATTTGGAAAGGGAAAATAATGAAGAAACTAAGAAAAATCACTTGTAAGGTCCGAACTAAACATTGGCAAGCAAAAGCATTTAATGCACAACAAGATTTCATCAAGATGATTTTCAAACTCAATAAAGAAAATAACAGTTATGAAAAAAATTAAAATGCCATTGCCTAGCGCCCACTAAGCAAAACAAATGCCCCCCATATATACATATAACAACTCCCAAATCTCAAAGGCATAAGATAAGAGTATACTACTCAGAGCATGTTTTTCCATTTTAACAACAAGCAAATAATATTGACATTAAAAAGTTATGACACTTTCAGGACTATGAATCAATAGGTACAGTTGAGTTGTGTGACTATAACAAGAGGGAATTTAACAATAACTCCAGTACGTGTTCTTCCCAGTTCTTGCTGCATCAATCATTCAAAAATTGTAAGTCCAGCAAAAAGTGAACAAAAGAAGAAACATTTCTATCGCACCATGCTCGTATAGCCTGAAATATGACATACACAACAGACTATGAATTTTGGTGCCCATTGAATCTCTTTAATCTTGAACTTCCTCATATAACACTCAAAACCCATAACACCAAATCAATAATACCATCGCTACTCATGTACTCAAACTTAGAGCCAAAAGGGTAAAAGATGTAGCTATAAGATTTATAGACAAGAAAAATATTTACATAGCTACTTCAGTAGCACACTGCATCGGTAAACTGATATTCTTAAATATGAAAGCAATCAGAGAACTTTGAAGACCATTATAATGATATGGGAATTCTACATCAAATTCAGCCATTAAACAGATCTCTTCATCTTGCTTTCTATACAAAAATATCAGACCAACCCATCCTTGAAAACAATAAATTGAACGAAAATACATAGTTTTGCAAAGCAATCAGAGAACTTTGAAGACCCAGAATGGGGTTCCCACAAGGGGATTCAGATTCTAAACAACTTTCATCATTTTGCTTTGCAATTATTCAGGAAAGAAAAAACCATTGTTTCTGGCACCAGCTTTCCTTTAGTGAGATTAATTTCAAATCAAAAACAGAGGTTGGTGCCAGAAAGGGTCCATTTTGCACCTGTAGTAATACCTCTTTCTCGAGTTTTTCCTTGCAACTAAAACTTTAAGAAGCAAGGGGCCATTTGGTGCTTAACACTGTCATGTAATAGTAGTAATAATTTCAATCCAAATATTACTTACCTGAAAATTGAAAGATCAAAATGGCAACAGGGTTTCCCTTGCTTTAGCTCATCAGGCGGTTCTTTATTCTTTTCCAGGGGAAATGATGATTTTTTTTCATTTGGTGGGTGTTGGGTTAGGAGGGTGAAATGATTGAGACTAGGGTTTGAGTATTGAGATGGTATTTATAGAAGGTGATCATTGAATAAAACGACGACGCACAAGCTTTTCAGAATTCAATTTAGGGTCTCCAAACTTCTAATGTTTGTGCTTTGATTTTTTTATTTTGTATTTTATATTTTAAGAAATATCTTTAACCCATATAAAGAATCAGTTACCATGCCCACAAGTAGCGGCCTTTTCAGGTTAAACTTGGAACAGTCAAGAGATCCAAAGTGTAATGGGAGGGCATATCCCCATGTCATGCACCTTGTCAAAGCTTTGATATTTAACAAGTAACACAATCATTAACATTCTCCAAGTAAAACAATATACATAAAAAAATGGCAAGAATATACATCATAAGGCACAATGTGTGCCTGCAAAACAGACTCTCAGTGGCCATCAAAAATAAACCAAGAGGGGAGGTTTCGCCCTCAACAAATATACAGCTAATGCAGAAAAGAGTGCAATGAGAATTGCTATGAAAATGTATATCAGTTTAAGGTGGCCTGTCTTTCCTCTTTTTGCAACTTCCACCCTTGAAATTGTGTCACTGCCATCAGTTACAGCACCGGAAGGTTCAACTTCAGTCCTGTAAAGAGATGCATTCCTTTGATTATCGTTCACCTGTTTCAGAAGAAAAAGAAGAGATCATTCAAATGAACGATGGTTTTTCATGTATAAAACTCTAAAAGGTCCATTATCTTTTCTTAAAGAATGAGTAATCATCAAAGGTACATCATGGTTTCTCAACAGACCAATTGAAACTTTCTGTTAAAGAACAACTAGAACCTATTTGAGATGACAAGGGATGATATAATTCCATTGATTTCAACATAAAGCTGCCTAAAAATCTTCAATGCACAGTGTGCTATTTTGAATGATGTTCTTTGTCAATATCACTTGGATGAAAATTGCTAAGAAAAACACCATCACTTAGGATTATATAGAAGTTTGATTGCCAATTCAGTTGTGTGCTTCAGGTTACGAAAACTATATCCATCACATCTTATGAATGCCCGCTAATCATAAATATTGACTCAAAGGGTATGAGTATTCAGTTGAAATGTGTAATGATAATTGAATCTAATCTACCAAACGACTTTCATCTCATGTGACAGTCCCCAGTCAAGTACTGCATTCGTAGTGCTACCAACATGGTCATATAAGTGTATTCACAACCTTCATGGTTAGAGGGGTTGTTGGAGTCTGATACACAAGGAGCCGACACTCGGTTCCATGGAGATCCTGATAAACTCTAAAGGGAAGCTGTGTTAAAATTTAATTGGAGATCCTATCTAGCGGTTAGCAAGCACTCAGTTCCATGGAGCATTGAAAATTTTACTTCACATACAAATAAAATGCACCTTGCTTCCCCTACCTCTTTGACAGCAATTGCATCAACTAGTTGCAATTTTATTATTTTTTGTGAAAAACAATAAGGAAAAACTGAGTACCTGCCTGTACACTTGTGGCTGAGAGAACTGTTCTCTCAAATGTTTTTGTGCAATTAGCTTTATTTGAACCACTCTTGGAGACAGATATCTCTGCGCCATCAACTCCAGAGTTGCAGACAGCTAAAGAGCCAGTTTGTACCGTGTTTTGCAACTTTTTCACCAATATTGCCTTCTCCTTTACTAATGAAAATAGCTGCAAAGAACATTTTTCAAAAAATTAAAGTGAAAGTTTTAGCTCCATACGAATGTTAACATCGGTCAACTACGCATTTGCCTATCTCTTTGTTTCACAAGAAAAAGTTAAAAGTTCAAAAAAGAAATGTTAAAAAGAAAACTCAACAGTCAATCATGCATGTCCTACAGAAAATCTACAGTTCAACATCTTTTTACCTATCAAAGTAGCTGCCTCACCAATATTCAAATGGAAATTTAAAAACCAGTAGGAACTATTTCTTTAACAGCATAACTTTTAGGTTTTCTTGACATGTACAAGTTTTTAATAATCACTATGAATGCTATTGTCATTTACTTTACCAGCTCCAACATCGGGGTACATGCATACACAAAATCATGAATAAGACACAATAAAACAACTCAAGAGTAGAGGACATATTTTGGATTTTTTCCATATCAGAATAATGTAAAGTTGATACCTGCTTCTGAATGCGTTCCCTTTCTGTAGCTAGTTGGGTAACCATATCTGTGATTAGCTTGGTCCTATAATTGATTTCTTTTGCGATTGCCTCTTTTTCATTGTTAGCTTGGTCCAAAGATGTCTCCAAGCATTCGATTTTATTCCTCAGGATGCCTAGCTCGTTATTAAGTTCAAAGTTAGATTCTGATAATATAATGCACTGCTCTTCCACAGTATCAGTCTTGCTTTCAGCTTTTGAAACTTTTGATTTTAGATCTTCAATTAAAGTTTCCATATCCCATATTGCAGAGTACAACATGTTCTGCTGCTCCTGGCTTGCATCAGAAGATGCTTTTGCATGTTGTAGTTGAATCTCCTTTTCCCTCAACTGCTTCTCAAGTGAGGTCACCTTCTCTGTATTATTATCATTATTACCTTTAAGAAAATTCAACTCTTCGGTAAGTTCCAAGTTTGCATCTGTTAACTCTGTAACCTTGGCTTCTGCACTTTCAGACCTACTTTCTGCTTCATAAATGTTTTCCTTCAGTGAATCAATAATGATTTCCATTTCATGAATATGCTCTTGACTTGTTTGATTGGAGGCATTTGCGTTATTCAGCTGTAGCTTAGATTCTTTTAGCTGTTCCTCGAGTAATTTCACCTTCTTCCTCAAACTGAATACTTCAGAAGCTTCTGCAGCATGTTCTGCATTGCTGCTCTCAAGCTTTTTTAAAGCAATATCTTTGGTATTTAACTCTTCAATGCAACCTTCAAGTTTAGATTTGAGCTCAGCCTCACGTTGAATTGAACCATTCATGTTAAACTGAACAATCTGAAGTCGACCTACAAGCTCCTTTGAAATTCCCATGAGCACCTCAGCAGCATTTTCTGCCTCTAGAAACCTTCCCCAAACAACTTCTGCTGCCTCCTCCATGCGAAGAGCTACTTGTTCAGTATAGTGTAGCTTCAGTTTTAATTGCTCTTCATTTTGACCAAACTCTGATAATTTCTTTTCAAGATCTAGCTCCCGTGCAAGTGATTTTTCAAGCATCCTTAATATATGCCTTTGCTGTTCAACAGTCTGTACTTTTGATTTGCCAATGATGTTTGATAGCTGATATTGTTCAGCTATATCCATGGCCTTGTCATTGTTCCCTGTTAATATGTATCTCTTAGAAAGGTATAAAATCAATAAAACTAAAGTATATGGATCTTCATTATTTGTATTGGTTAAGCTGTTAAATTATAAACAATATTCGTAACTTATTATTCTTATGTTATGTGATAAACTCAAATTAAAACTTACAGTTCTCATGTCTGAAATATGAAATGGAATCTTGCAGCTTGGTTGACTGCATCTTCACCTCCAAGACAAGCTCTTGACACTTTTTAAGGGATTGTTCAGAATCATGCAGCTTCTCTTCCATTTTATTGAATAGTGCTCCCAAAGGTCTGCTTGAAGATATTTTATGACGGGCATCAACAATCTCCGCTTGAACAGTATCCAAGAAAGTTTCCACTTCCCTTAACTCGGAATCCAAAATTCCACATAAAAGATCAAATACCAATGCCTTTTCAATGAACTGAGCTGAAAAATCACTATTCCCTGAGGCCATTGCTTCAGGATCACTGTCCCAACCCAAAAGCAGCATCAAAAGTACATGCAAATTTACCAATTTCTCATTAGAATATGCCAAGTCCAAGTCAATTCTGCTTAAAGTGGTATTCTGCATTTCTTGGATGCCCTCTCCACTTGATGAGGCCTCTTCATGTAACTGAACTGTATCTAACTCTGGATTGCCCATTTGCATATATTTATCATCAACATTGACCTCATTGATTTCCATGGCTCAGTTCTTTGTTTAGCTATCTGAGGAAGGCAGGAAAAACGAAAAGGCAAAAGTAGGCATTATTGTTCCATTATACTGATACAAATTACACTTTGCAACTAATTCATAAAAGAGAAACAGAAGAGTACTATGGATGTGCATTGATGGGAGTGATTATTTCGTCTCCCGACATTTAGGCATACATATCATTGAGCTTTAAATACAGCTTCTAGTTCACATAAAATCATGATAGCAACAATGCGTCGTAAGAATTAGCCGAAAGAAAAACTGTACCTTAAAACTAACTGTCTCTTATCAATGAAGGACAAAATGTGGGTGCATTTGCACTTATAAGAACTAGTCATTATTGTCGTCCCCAATTAAATAGGTTGGACTATCATTCTGCAAATCCATATAAATGGTTTGATGCATTTGACCATTTTATGGTTCATTAACTACTCAACAAACATGACCTAAGATAATCCTAGCTGACATTGTTTTAAAGTAGTGCTCAGCCACAAATTTTGGCTTCTATCTAAAGCGGTAAGCAGCAAAATTCAGCCACAGAAAACTCAATGATGCACACTACTTTTTGTTCATTCAGGTATCTCCTCTTTTGAAGTTGAGAAAGCAAATTGAAAAAGACAAATTAACCATGGAGCAATAAAATCAGCAATTTATTAGCTAACCCCCTCCCGCAACTTGAAAGCTTTCCCAACCCTGGTGCATTCCAAAATCTTAATGATCCCCATCTGTTATAATAATGGAACTCATTCTTTGACAAAGACTTGACACTTGAATTCTACAATTAGATTAAGATGAAAAGGAAATAAAACTTTATATAGCACTAAAAGTCTTCGGTTCTTCCCTAACACTTCCACCAACATCAGACGAAAAGTTGACATCTGGAGTCAAAGCATTAGAAGATTTAAAGAAACCAAAACAACACCACCTAGTATCATCTCCCATTAATCCCAACTAGAATTTAAAGTTACCCAACTGTAAATAATGAAACAATAAATGAACATGCATAAATAACATAACAAAACCAGGAAAGGAAAACAAAAACAAAAAAGCAGAAGCAGACTGCAGTACTATGCAGAGTTTAGTTCAGAACAAGAATACTTTGCGAGGAACATAAGAAATGAGATGAGAATGAGGTACCTGAGAGCAAAACCTTAATGGGTTTTCTTTAATTCTTGAAAAGGAAATGGATCAGCCAAAGAAGAATTTCATTTTTCGTTTTCAACTACCTCTCATTTCATAATACCGTTGATATTCTTCGATCTGTCTGTTAATGATCATAGAGTCTAAAATGTGCCGTGGTGTATTGGCAAGTCCATGTCAATGAGAGTGGGCGATGGTTTAGACAGAATGATGTGGTCGGTGCACGTTAGCAACCACCAGGGGTCCTACGTTGAATTATTGAGATGCCGAAAAGAAAACCCCATGTAAAAGTTATCACATGGCCTACCAAAACAGCCTGCACTAAGAAGCCGGCCAAACTCAAAACATGTCTGTTTCAGGAACCCAAGTTAATTATTTTGTCATCAGATTTGGATTTGCTTCGGATTTTAGACCTTTCTTGTTTGTTCTACTGTACTTACTCGGCCCTTACTATATGCTAGGAACAAGTTTTACAAAAATAGTATATATTCAATTTTCAAGAAAAAAATTGAAACCGAGTTCTTTGAATTTTCATATATACTACGTAAAAATATATATATATAAATATGTATCAGAACCGTGATAAAGAATTTTCACATTCGTTAAATTGTAGGTATTCTGAACACATAAATATAATAAAAGTTGTTTTATCTATTATCCATCGATTTTAGGTATGATATTTATTCTAAAATTTAACGCAGCATGAGAGTAGGCAGTGTCTTCGTTGTTGTTCCTTTAGTGATAAGTTGTTACGTGTTAAGACCGTTTTCCCTACACCTGAGAGGAGTAAAATATACTAAAAACTTGTTTGATTTTTTTTAAAATTAAAAATTATTATGAAGACCTTATGAAATGATAATATGAATATAATAATCACTATGGATATCTAAAACTTGCTGGAGATTACTAAGGAAATAATGATTATAGCACGTTAGAAATAAGAATAAATGATAAATTAGTCCACCAAAAGTAGTGTAAATGGTCCAGTAAGATAGACCTTTATAACAAAAGATTGTGAACTATGCTTAAGTATTATTATTATCTCATATATTATTTTATTGTCGGATTTGTGAATCTCACTCGTGATATGTGTGTACATTTGTGATTATCTTTTCTTTTGATCACACAAATAAACACGGGGATAATTAAGTGTTAAATTTTAAATTTTCAAATTTATAATAATATTTACCTTTCGTTTATCGCAATCCTCGAAAATAATATTATCTTTAATCGATTTTTTAAACAGAAGATACATCGACCTCCTAACAAATCAAATTTTATCAAAAACAAAAAAAAAAAAAGCAAAACAAATTCTGGGTGTAATTAAACTTGAACTTGAGTCCTTCATGATTTATGAGTGTGATGGGATTAAACATTAAATGAAGTCCATCCTTTCTGCTTTTATGGCCGAACACAGTTAAAGTTTGGACCATAGCAAAGGCATTAAATTAGCCACCTAGCCCAAACTAACAAAATGTTTATTTCAGGCTTATTTGCAACATGTTGCTGTATGCAGGGCCCTGTCCTCAAAGCCCTATTTGTATGATTCTGTTTGGTTCATTTTTGTCCCTATTTTATCCCCTCGTTTTCTTCAATTTTCTTTTCTTTTAAAAATGTTGAAGAAAGTTTTATATTTGATATAATAATCATTATCAATATCATATGACACACAATACATATCATACCATACGTAATGACATTTAATGTAAAATAATATGAATCTATATTTTCATAAACTCCTCACTGATTTACAAGATTTCTTTCTTAATCACATTCTCAAAATTAAATGAACAATTCTCGTGAATAAGTATGACGAATATGAAATACATAGACGAGTGTCACAACCCATTTCTACCCTACAAAGTGATATTATAAATCTTGTGAAAAAAACTTTTAACCTATCTACTAAATTTGGCCTCACACAAGTAGATAACAATTGTGAAACATGTGGCATTTTTGAGGCCACTATCATTTTGACCTTGTGATTCAATATATATTTCATACCACATGCCAAATAACTTTCTAGGCCAAACCAATTTTAGGGTGCCAAATATACACTAAAACCAACCACAAACACATGCTCATAAAACCTTTGATATTTTTTGTTTTTCTTTTTGAACCAATTTACCCCTCAAAAGATTGTCCAAGTATACAAGTTCTATCCTTTGTGACTTTAATGAGAAAGACAGTGCTTTGATTACTAAAGGCTTCCGAGACCTTTCTCCCCGAAACATGCTACAATTATAGAATTCGGACAGGATGTTTAACTAACTTGTCTGTCTTTGTGCCTGCTTGGAAGCTTGGTTAGGCCGATTTTGCTTTCTTTGAATTACATTTCCCACTCATGAAAGAATCAATTGCTAGATTTATCAATAGTAATTAAAAGTGGATTAAATATTTTGGTCGGTTCATCACAATCTCGACTTCGAACTAACTAATAGTGAAACTTCATATTCAAGTTAGGTCTTTGCATTTTGTTCCGTAACTTACTTCTCTTGTCCACTTTGCATCGTACAAGAGTTCGTACTAAAATTATTAGGCTTAACTTTAATGAAATTTCAAAATCATACTCAAATTAGGTTTAATTTTCGTTTCTCTTGTCTACTATGTTTCTTAAAAATAGATTAAAGCTATTTTTCGAAATCATAAAGAGTTTTAAGATTATTAAGTATTCCTAATTTTACGATATCTTATACGAATTAAAATGCAACGAAAAGAGATTCGGCTCCTCTAGAAGTCTCGAAATATTTTTCATTTTTGTTTGATTAATTTAAAGATTTAATGGTATCATAATTAGGAAAAAGTCGGTACACTAAGACAAGTGATTAGTGTACTCAAGAGTCTAAGAGCAACATCATCCATCAATGATATACATGCAGATTCCTTTATAAAATCCCGTGATAGTTTGACAGGTTTGGGAAAAACCTTTGTGCATCAAACTAATTTCTATGTATGATTAGGTTAAGTTTCTTGGACAAGACGGGCAAAGAGAAGATATTAGTGATTGAACCAACCAGAACCCTGGGATGACTTTGCTTTGCTATAAAAGCAAGTTAAAAAAAGGGTTGTTAAATTAGTCTAACCAATGTAGCATGCAGGACCCCATTATTGATCTTAAGCTAGAAATATCCAATGATGGGTGACGGGGAAGAAAAAAAGCCTTCGTATTTTTGGGCTCGGTTTCTTTCCTTGGATGAGATGGTGACTTTAGGGTATTAAATCGTGAGGTCACCATAACATTGTAAATTGAAAAGGATGGAAAGAAAAGTGTGATGTGGCCATCAAGAACGTACGTACTCTGATGGAGAAACCAGACAAGTTCCAGGAAGAAGACAAGCTCTCAACTCTTCTTTTTCTGTCCATTCATAGATTATAGGTTAGAATAAAAGGTATTAGATTTGAAAACCCCAGCACTTTTTCTCAAATCAAAGATAAGGAAAAGTCGGCAGGCTTTTCCTTTTCTTTTGTTTGATTAAGTTTAAAGGTGACATAATTTGAAATTTAGATTCAAGGTAAAGAACCATGCATGTATACCTCAAAGGACCTTGAATTTTTCTCCATAAATAATTTGCCATATATTGCCCTCATTTTTTATTAGAACCCTAGCCTGCTTATGTCTATGAAGCTGTCCAAATTGGGAAAATAATGACTAATTTGAAAGGATCTATAGACTGTAATTAGAGTAGCAGCAAACTGAATGAGGATACCCCAAGTATAGAAGGGACGGCAGGGGCTTGGTGGGCAGTGGAAGCTCCCCACTGCTTGACTCCTCTTTTAGTGACTGAACTTAATTATTTAGATCAATACTTAAATTTAACTCAATTGATAAGGATGAAATAAAAATCGGATAAATATATTATATTCAGATGATATTTCTCACATGTATCATAAAAAAAAAGAAAATCTGAACTACGTATTCGATTTGACTTTCAATATGTAATATTATTTTGTGTTACACACAAAACTCCAACAACCAACATTGGGAGAGAAATACCATATATGCATAATCAAGAAGAAAGAAAGACAATTAGGTCTGAGGAAGGTAAAATTAGCCAAAACCATATTGCATTTGAGAAATGACAATTACCCAACCAAAAATGACTCGTTTTTCACCAATCTATGGGTGCATATACTGATGTAAAAGGTTCCTAGCTTAGGAACATTTCCGATATCTCTCAACCTAGCTCTCTATACGATTTTCCTGGGGGACAGTCGATTGCTTTGGGGGAGACAACAAGTTGAGATAACAGGTACTCTTGTTTATTTTTTTTTTTCATCACAATTAAATCTTCCACCAAATAAAGGGTCCCATATTCCTTACATTTACTTTGGTTGTAAGAGTGAAAAAACATTAAAAAGGTACAGGAAAGTTCCTAACATTTTCGAGTGGGCATCTCCTATTTAGAAAAAAAGGTGAATCTTATTATGGATTAGGGTTTTGAGGGGAAGAAAAAGTGAGCCAAAAGGTGGTACCAAAAAGTTTGAAAACTATCATCCAACAACATCTCTCATCATGCTATGCAATGATGCTTGCATGAATTTCATAAAATCTTAAAGCAGATTTTATCTTTTCATTTTTTTTTTCAGACTCTCCCAACTGACATTCATCTTCTCTACCATTCAAGATCTTTGCATCTCAAAGCTACGTTAACTCTTGAATGTTTACTGTCTAGCACTTAGCTTTACGTACCTTATACTGCATTATGGTATAATGGAAGGGCTGACCCCTTTCACTTAACCACGTCAAACCAATGAGCTGTGCCCATCTCAGCTACATTAATACACAATCTAAACTACTTAATACCCTTGATACAAATACATTCTTTCAAACCCGTAGATCCACACTTTTAGACTTAGTTTATCTTGTTAATTTGAATGTTGGATAGAGATTTTAAATTTAAAATACGATATTATTGTCGTGAACAAAAAGATGTAATGAAATAATTATTATTATATTATATAGTAAGATATTGGAATTATAGAAATACAAACATGGTCAACATTATTTTTTTCTGCTAGCAAGTATGCTCCTTGAGTAAAATACTAGTAACATTTCAAGATTTGTACAATAAATATGGGTGTAAATTTTAATAATGTGCAAGTACAAGATGATATCGATTGGCATAATGTAAAGGTTGAAACGTGCTTTGCTTTAATTGATTAAAGCTCTAGAGCAAGCACTACTTTATTAACATCTCCATACCAATGTAGAAAAAGAAAAGGGGGGAGTAATCATGGATGATACAGTCCTTGATTCAGGTTAAAGAATTCTTAAAAGCCCTGTTTAAGAGATCTCGAATCCCCAACTCCCTTCCCTTGTTGCTTAGGATGGGATTTTGTTTGCTTGGTTTTTTGCCTTTTCCCAAAAGGAGAGCCATTGCCAACCATGACCCAACTCTTAGTGCTTTATAATATATGTATAGTTTCTATTTAAATAATAAATATATATTGACACCAATCAATAGGCCTCCCTTCTTACGAAAGGGCACACCAAGTACAGATGGCAACATCCCATTTGCCAAGTTCTTGAGTTGCCCAATTATTTAATTGGAGAAAATTGTTACTAAGGAATCTGATGCCCCTGTTGTTTAATTAGATTAGTAGGGTTTTATTTTATTTTTTTTCCTTTGGACTGTACCCTTGTAGATTTTTGTTTATGGTTTATAATACAATGTATTCTGAAAGAATTTATAGTATTATTATAAGATATGTTATTTAATTATAAAATGTACAAATCTAACTTGTTGTATTCTTCTCCAACATACCTAGTAAACCAACCCAATCAACACAAATCATTTTCACTTCTTACATGGGGCAATTTAATAGAGCTTAAGGTTAAGTAAAAGATTAGTCGTTTACTTGTAAAGTAAAAGTGGGAGACAGATTCCCATTATTCTACAGCTTAGGTCTTTGAGAATTGTAAGTCCCAAGGCCAACTAATAATGACATGAGAGAAAGAGAGAAAGGGACAGTCCATCAAATATAGTATAAGGTAGTAAAATATTTGCCACACACAGTTTACAGGAAAAACAACACTATCTTTTAGATTGTTTATTGTTCATGGATGACCTGCCGGACCTCCTCCAGTTAAAGCCTTGGTTAGAGAGGAGGAACACAAAAGAAAAGAGGTTCAAATTTGTTTGGTCAACTCTCTGAGAATGTAGCTAAAGCTGATAGCCATTAGATTTGATTACTTTTGTAAGGGATTCTGCAAATTTGCTCAAAGAAAATTGGAGATATTAGAAGATTCAGGACAACTTGAAAACTTAACCAGACATATAATGTTCCTTTTCAGATTCATATATGGTCTTTTTGACCTAAAAATGGGTAAGATGAAAACCTTTACTTGAACTTCAAGTGGGGACTTAAAAGTCAAATAAATAGCTATATTTTTGCAAGGAATAAGTACAATGGCCTTCACAAAGTTTGGCCAAGTGCCTATAAAAGAATTCCCAAGCTACACAATGATGCAAGGAAGACATTGAGAGCAATAGTTGGTGTGAGGCAGCAGCATGGCAGTGGGCAAAAGGCATTGTCAATTTGGCAAGTAGACAGCAGTGCCATGTTTTACCCTCCAGTGCACACTAGTCCGATTGATACCTAATGCCACCACCGCAATTGCCACTATTCTTTTGTAAGCATTGTCCCTTGGACTTGGACCATCGCTTCATTGTCATATCAATGTTTAACATTGACACCAACTGAACAAGTGTCTTCCTTTATTATTTGAGAGAGAATTGTTAGATGGCTTAATCTGGGTATTAAGTGTCGATGATGATAATTTCGAATGCACCATCTTTATAAGTACAAAACACATTACCTTGATACGGGAATTAAGCAACCTAAAGAATGGGTGAAGGATTTGTTTTTTTTTTTCCCTCCAAGTTTCCACAGACAAACAGCACAAGAAGGTGGATAAGGCAGTCAAGTTATCAAAAGGGAGAAAGATGCCATAGATCTTCTTCCGTCCCCATATGCAAATGAAAATTGATGATAATACCCACCACATGACCCAGATGGGTATTGTATCCTAATTAATAACCCCCAAAAGATAATTCTACGAACTGTGAAAATGAGCTAGATTTTAGCTTCTTGACCAAACAAACCCCATTAAAGATCTTGAAGCTCTCCTCCCAAGGTTTTTTTTTAAATAAAAAAGACAACACAATAAGATAAACAAAAAGAAAAATCCTCTGAGGAGAGTTGGCAGTGTCAGTTGCTAGCTCAAATGGGTATAATTATAACTAAAATATGCCATTGAAAACACTAAAACAAACTTACAGAAATAACCTCAAAGTGATTTAAAAGGTTAAAAAAATAGTCCCACATAGGAGAAAGGAAGCAAAGTGTTGAAGTTTGAAGGAAGAGAAGGGGCCTGTTTTGCAATATTTTAGCAGTGGCAGTGGCGGTGGTTAATGATCAAAGAGCTCTCTTTTTGATGCAAGCGTGGGTATAAATGCAGGACCTTTGCCAATGCCCTTCTCTTTCACTCTCTCCTCTTCCAAATAGACAAATTCCCATTTCTTTTTTTCTCACTCTAAAGTAACAAAACTCTCTATTACTTTTTCTTCTCTGTTTTTTTGATTGTTTTGTAGCAGAGTTGCTCTGTTGCTGAGGAAACAAAAAAAAAAAAAAAAACTAGTAGCTCAAATTCAATTAAAGCTTTAAATTTTGTGTGTGCGTGGGAGTGTTGAGAAAAGAAAAAAGGCCTTGAATGAGAGAGCAGAGAGAGTACAGAAAAGTAAGCACAGAATCTGAAAATGGGTATCTTTCTCCCCTACTTTTAGTTGAGTTTCTCTCTCTTTCTGGGTGCTTTCTGCTAAAACTCTGACTAGGGTTTTGAATGAGAAGGGTGGCTTTATTTATTGTACTGAAATCAATGTTCTTTTTTAGATTAATTGACTGCTTCTAGTAGACTCTTTTTCTTTTTCTTTTTTTTTTCACAGCTCTTCTTTGAACTTTCTTTTTCTGTTCTGTTGTGACTTTTTTGTCTTGAATAAGGCTTTTTCCATTGTGCGAGTTTTTCTGTACTTCCAATTTCCGGTTGTTGCTTTGGAAATGGTAGCTGTTTCAGCCTGTGGGGATCTTTTTTACATAATTTCAGTTCTGTTTTTGGCGGTTTATGAATTGAAGTGGGTTTTCTTTGATTACTTCTGCTGAACCGTTTCTATGGTTTTCTTTTGGGGTGGGTGAATTTCAGCTTTCTAGGGCTGTAACTTTCTTATATTTTAAGTTTTCAGACCCCTTGTGGACTTAGCTTGAAGCTTGTTCCTAAAGTTTTTGTGTTTTAATATATGTCAAAGAATTAGATAATTTTTCCATGTGATTTGTTTGTTGTTGTCTTTTCTACCTGTATATTTTGTGGTCTTTAATCTTTGGTTGATCATTTTGGAGCAGTTAAGGGTTTTTTTAGGTAGTGGTCAAATTTTGAAGGCTTCGTTTCTGTTCATTAGCCTGACTTCGGAGTTTGGACTGTTGGCTTGACTAGGTGTTCAAATATAATTGTGGAGAAAAGCACAGACTGAGACACAATCGCTATTCTTGTTGAATAGGGATGGATATAGGTGAAAAGGATAAATATGAGCTAGAAAAGAGGAATGAGAATCACATAAACTACCAGGCACCTGGTATGTCTCCTGATTGGCAGTTTGGTGGTGCCAATCTCACAAGTACTCCTATGAGTTTAGTTTCTAGTGATAATCCCATGGCTATTGGTTCTTCATGTGCCTCTGCTTCAGTGGTAGACTCATTCGGTACGAGCCTTTGGGAGCACACATCTAATTCACAAAACTTGGGATTTTGTGACATTAATGCACAAAATGGTGCAAGCTCTTCAAATGGAATGGGAATTGGAAAAGGTGGTAACTCTCTGCGAAGTACCATAGATAGACCATTTGATATGAGTTGGAATGCAGCAAGTTCAATGTTGAGAGGGGGTATTTTCTTACCGAATGCGACTGGGATTCTACCACAGAGCCTATCTCAGTTGCCAGCTGATTCAGCTTTCATTGATCGTGCTGCCAGGTTCTCGAGCTTTAATGGGGGAAATTTTAGTGACATGGTGAACCCTTTTGGTATTCCTGAATCTATGGGTCTGTATACTAGGGGTGTTGGCTTGATGCAAGGACCACAAGATATTTTTGCAATAAGTGGGATGAAATCAGTATCTGTTGTGGAATCTGAGAAAAGTAAGTTGAATTCCACTGAAGCTTCCAAAGATGCCTCTTTGCAAGTTGAAAATAGGGCTACTCAAGAAAGTCCACTCAAGAATGAAAAGAAAAGTGAAAGTCTTGTTCCATCTAATGAAGAAGCAAAACAAGGAAATGGTGGCTCTGGTAACGAGTCTGATGAGGCTGAGTTTAGTGGTGGTATTGGTGGTCAAGATGAACCATCTGCATTGGATGATTTAAGTTTGGAACCTTCTGCTAAGGGTCTTAGTTCAAAGAAAAGAAAAAGGAGTGTACAGGTAAAAAATGTTTGCCAACTGGTTCCCTGATCCATTATACATTTCCATTTATGGCATACATTTTGAGTGCTGTGTTTTGTGGCAGGATGCTGAGGTTGATCAGGTAAAGGGAGGTGAACCACCTGTTGAGGCTGCGAAGGATAATGCTGAAAATCAAAAGAAGGGAGACCAGAACCAAACTACAACAATAAATAAGACTACAGGGAAACAGGGGAAACAAGGGTCTCAAGCTTCTGATCCACCAAAAGAAGAATACATTCATGTTAGAGCCCGAAGAGGCCAGGCAACAAATAGCCATAGTCTTGCAGAAAGGGTAAATTTACATGGAAACTTCATTGAAATTTAGCAATATTTAGATAATCTTTTTTGTTTAGATTGGAATTGGTTGTGACTTTAGGTAAGAAGAGAAAAGATCAGTGAAAGGATGAAATTTCTTCAGGACCTTGTACCTGGTTGTAGCAAGGTTTGTTTTCTTGGTTGTTATAGCTTAGGAAGTACAATCAAACTGACTTCTCAGCAGTAATCAGAACAGCTACTGTAGTTCATTTTGTGTGGGTTTATTATCGATGCAGGTTACAGGCAAGGCAGTGATGCTAGATGAAATCATTAACTATGTACAGTCACTTCAGCGGCAGGTTGAGGTATTGGACCAGAATTCAGAACTTCCCTTTTCCAACCTAGTGGTTCCCTAGTAATCTAGTGTGATTGATGATGGTGGAATTGTGCATACTTCAATCTTATCAAATTGATCTGATAAATATACAAACTAAAAAAATAAGTAACTTGGTGAATCTTGTTCTAGATTGATGTAAATGATACAACCTCAGGGCTTATATGGTATTTCTCACGATGGCCTTGCTTTTAAGAAACTATAATTGATGTCTGGGCTTACAGTTTGAATGTCTATAACTCATCTGTGAATTTTTGTACAGTTGATTTGATATATTGTAGAGACATAACCCTCTGCTGCTCTTCACTAGTTTTATTCCCTATCCTTTGACCGAGTGATGAGTGTATAGTTAATGGATGTCACCTTTTACTCCTTTTTGCAGTTTCTATCAATGAAACTTGCTACAGTGAACCCAAGGCTGGATTTTAATATAGAAGGGCTCCTGGCAAAAGATGTAAGTTGATCAGCACAGATTTCAGCAATAACTCATGTCTACATGTGTCTCATCTGATCCATCAAAGTGCATCTTCATTGATATACAGATTATTCAATCACGAGCTGGTCCTTCATCTCTGGGGTTTTCTCCAGATATGTCCGTGGGTTATCCTTCATTACATCCATCTCAACCTGGACTTGTTCAAGCTGCTCTGCCTGTCATGGGAAATACCTCTGATGTAATTCGTAGAACTCTCAGTTCCCAGTTCACACCCATGACTGGAGGATACAAGGAGCCTAATCAGGTTTTCTTTTTCTTCTTTTTATTTAGTTCACACTTCATGTATGTGTGTGTGTATTTGTAGCATCAAGTGGTTAATTAATCAGCAAGAATTGAGTTAATTCATGAGGGTCCTCTGTGAAACCTTTCCCTTGCATGAACTTGGTCCTTAAGTTTTTTTATTCTTGGTCATTGTTTTTCCCCTTTTAATATATTTTTAAAGTGTTATCAACGTGAAAGGAAAATTAATGAGCTATGAAAATTTATTGTGCAACGTTGGCTTTTAATGCATGATGTGAATGATGTAAAATGATTTGTCTGCTTAACGTCATAAGTCTCTGAGTATTACGATTTACCTTTCATGGTTGATACATTCTGGTTCCAGCTATCGAATGCTTGGGAGGATGACCTCCACAATGTTGTCCAGATGAATTACGGAGCTGGTGCTCCTTCTGACAGCCAAGATGTAAATGGTATAACTCCCTTTTTCATGTCATAGGCCAAGTGTTCTCAGATCTGACTAAAATTTATCTATTGCATTTTCAGGGTCTCTACCATCAGGTCACTTGAAAGTAGAACTTTGATCCTCCTCTTACAGGTCTATTCCAGGCAGCTCCATTATGGCCTTCTACCTGCTACACTTATCCTGCATTCTTGAAGGTAGCCAAGGGCATGCAGAATCAGTATTTGAAAGATTTAAGTATAAACATATACTGTCAGCATATTCCTACCTGTTTCTTATTGGATAATTGAAGGTGCTATCGGCCTGGTTTTATAGCTGGGAATATCTGCCACATTTTGCCAAAACAAAGGCTTGCTTGAAGGCTCAAGGTTCCTTAACTGTACGGTGGGACAGTAATTTCCATTTATTTTGTTTGAGCATTAGATATATAGAGGGAAATGAGACTCCTTTGATGGTGGGAATTGTATTGCTGTCCCAGTCAGAGGAAAGGTGGATTAGAATGTATAGATTGATGATGGAAAGTTTTTGTGATATATAGGAGTTTATGCTTTTATCTAGTAGTATCAGATGATCTCTGTAATTTTACAGATGGCAGTGGGAAGTATTTTGTTCAGTTCAGAGATGTAAGTTGTATTTGTTTATTTTGTATTGAGGGCTATAATGTACTTCAATCTTCCTCTATATATTTTTTGGCTTTATCTGCATTCACTACCCCATACTCCTGGAATAAAATCACTACCCCTATTTTGTTGATTATTGAAAGTGTTCATCCTCACCATGGCATCAATTCGTGCGTATGACTGAGTTAGACATTGGAATTTATTACAAGATTGATTCCTTCAATAAGCAGATACATATTTTTTTTAGTATACAAATCTGAAACTTCAGAACAATCCCCCTGGAGGGCAGGGGGGGACAAGAAATCATGGGAAGGTGTCTACCAAACAATGGGGCGGTTCTTATCCTGTACTGTTTTGTCCTCCTATAAGTCACATTGAATATCACATAGAATTCTGATCCTCCCAAGGATATGAGATGCAAATCTATTATGATTCTAGTTGATAATTGATGAAGATGGCCCCGGTAGAATAAAATGTCTGGCTGTCATGGTCACCAGCAATCATAATATATCTACAGAAAAGTCAGCTATGAACTGTATACCAGTGTTTTTGGAGCAAGGATGGGGACTCAAGCCAACATGTGGGAGATAAAGATACTAGAATTTGAATTGGGGTTTTCAAGCTGCAACTTGCAAGTGGAAAGCAATGGCTCTCAATCTGAGCTACAAGAATTTGATACAGTTATTTATTTAATTCTGATCATGACAGCTGTTATCAATCTGGTGCTTGTAAGTTATCAAGTTTCATAGGTAAAAGCTCTTCTTTGATCTCCATTGTTAAGTATACAGCGATGTCACCTAATTCAATATTATATTAAATAATATTGTCACCTTGCCTTTGCGTTTTAAACCAAATAAACCCTAACGCTCCTTCCCGCCAACTAACTGTTTTCAACAGAAAATGTCTTCAAACTCCAACTACTACTGTTCGTTACTGAAGATCTGCACCGAAACCCGTAACCGGACTCAAGCAAAGAGAATCCATTGCCACATTCTCAAAACCTTTAAAGACCCGGAGACATTCTTATTGAACAATCTCGTCAATGCGTACAGTAAATTAGGCGATTTAACCTATGCACGCTACGTGTTCGACAGAATTCTCCGACCGAATCTCTTTTCATGGAATACTATTCTTTTCACTTATTCGAAAGCTGGGAATCTTTCAGACATGGATTATATATTTAATCGCATGCCGAAACGCGATGGGGTTTCTTGGAATTCCCTTATTTCAGGGTATGCTTCTCGAGGCATGGTTACTGAGGCAGTGAAAGGTTATAATTCTATGTTGAGGGATGGGGTGGCTAATTTGAATAGGATTACGTTTTCTACAATGCTTATATTGTCGTCTAGTCAAGGGTGTGTTGATTTGGGTCCGCAGATTCATGGGCAGATTGTGAAATTTGGGTTTGGATCGTATGTGTTTGTGGGTTGTCCTCTGATGGATATGTATTCAAAAGGAGGGTTGATTCATGATGCGAAACAAGTTTTTGAAGAAACTCCACAGAGGAATGTGGTAATGTATAATACGATGATTACAGGGCTTTTGAGGTGTGGTATGGTGGAGGACTCCAGGTGGTTGTTTCATAGTATGAAGGAAAAAGATTCAATTTCTTGGACAACGATGATCACAGGATTGACCCAAAATGGTTTGTATAGGGAGGCTATTAATTTGTTCAGAGAAATGAGGATAGAAGGCTTGGCTATGGATCAGTTTACCTTTGGAAGCATGTTGACTGCTTGTGGGGGTCTACTGGCCCTGGAAGAAGGCAAACAAGTCCATGCTTTTGTAATTAGAACTAATCAAAAAGATAATGTCTTTGTAGGCAGTGCACTTGTTGATATGTATTGCAAGTGCAAAAGCATAACATCTGCAGAGACAGTTTTCAAGAAGATGACCCACAAGAATGTTGTGTCCTGGACTGCACTGCTAGTGGGTTATGGCCAGAATGGGTACAGTGAAGAAGCTATTAGAATCTTTTGTGATATGCAGAGAAATGGGATTAATCCTGATTATTACACTCTAGGAAGTGTAATTAGCTCATGTGCAAACCTGGCAAGCTTAGAAGAGGGTGCTCAATTTCATAGCCAAGCAATAGTTTCTGGCTTATTTTCTTACACAACAGTTTCAAATGCACTTGTCACTTTGTATGGCAAATGTGGAAGCATTGAAGATGCTAATCGGCTGTTCAATGAGATGAATTTTAGGGATGAAGTTTCCTGGACTGCATTGGTGTCTGGTTATGCTCAGTTTGGGAAAGCCAATGAAACAATTGATTTGTTTCAAAGAATGTTGGCTCATGGTCTAAAACCTGATGGAGTCACTTTTGTTGGTGTTCTATCAGCTTGTAGTAGGGCAGGAATAGTGGAAAAAGGGTATCAGTATTTTGAGTCAATGGTGAAAGAACATGGAATTATGCCAGTTGTTGATCATTATAGTTGCATGATTGACCTTCTTAGCCGAGCTGGAAGGTTAGAAGAAGCAAGAAGTTTCATAAACCAAATGCCATTCCCTCCTGATGCAGTTGGTTGGTCTACCTTACTAAGCTCATGTAGACTGCATGGTAACTTGGAAATTGGGACATGGGCAGCAACATCCCTTCAGGAACTAGAGCCCAGCAACCCTGCAGGTTACATCTTACTCTCAAGCATATATGCTGCTAAAGGGAAATGGGATAATGTGGCTGAATTGAGGAGGGGAATGAGAAGTAAAGGAGTGAGAAAGGAACCAGGATGCAGTTGGATCAAATATAAAGGCAAAGTGTACATTTTCTCAGCAGATGACCAGACAAGTCAATTTTCAGATCAGATATATGCTGAGTTGGACAAATTAAATCAGGAGATGATAAAGGAGGGTTATGTACCAGATATGAGTTCAGTTCTGCATGATGTTGAGGAATCAGAAAAGATAAAGATGCTTAATTACCACAGTGAGAGGCTTGCAATTGCATTTGGGTTGATATTTGTTCCTCTTGGGCTTCCCATACGCATAGTTAAAAATCTTAGGGTATGTGGGGATTGCCATAATGCCACTAAGTACATTTCTAAGATCACCCAGAGAGAGATATTGGTAAGAGACGCTGTCCGGTTCCATTTGTTCAAAGATGGAACATGCTCGTGTGGAGATTTCTGGTGATGCTGTTTTCCATGACCAAAGTTGTAGCAGAGATCAAAACCCTTGACTGACTATTCGAATAATCAAATCGCAGGATTATTGCATTAAAAATTAATTCCACAATCAAGTGGGATATGATTAAAGCACTAGAGGGCTATTCATTTTAAAAGATCATCTTCTAACATCTTAACATTGAAAACAAGGTACATTTGCTATGCTAGTCACAATCGTTAGTATATCCATATCAGGTAAGGAGCATAGAAGATACACCAATTATTGCCAGGTCAAGCATTTTTATATGAAAGCGGAGTTTCATTGCTTGATTTCAGTGTGGAAAGAGTATCCCATGTATAACAAGAGTGATTCTGGAATTGATTCAATTATTCTTCAGCATGCTACAATTATTGAGGTAAGATATGATTACATGATGGGATATGTGTTTTGCTTCATACTTAAGTTACTGGCACTGCCATAATTAAGTAGAAGAATTTATATTTCTACATTGATTCCAAACATCTTATAACATGTCTGCGTGACATGTGCATGTGTTGCCTGCTTGTGCACAGACACAAAATCTATGATTGTTCTGCACATTGATAGGTAATAAATAAGTTTGCTACTACCCATTCCTGAGCGACGTTGCATACATGCTGAGTAGGTCAGGTCTAGGGGTAAACCTAATCACAAACTGAGGTTCATATCAATTGTCATAGCAGCATAACATTACTCTGTCTGTTACATGACCAGTTCCTCCAAATACGGAACCTTGATGATTAAATGTCTTTTTCCCCATTTTGTAAGTTTGTTTTCCTTTTTGATTTAGTTACTTTCATATTTTCCTTTAGCCTTCCCCCCTTGATCTCTTCCTCTGTCTATATTGCTTTTCTGGTTGAACTTTTTCCCCTTTTCTTATTTTATATGATTTATGTTCCTTATTCCTCTGGCCTCATCATCTATGTCGACATGTTACTGTGATGTATGACAGGAAAGAGATCAACTGACAAGAATATCTGCTGTTGTGTAAAACAAGAAATGTTAGGTTTTGAGACTAAATTCTAGGGTTAAATGAGGTCAAAACAATGGATATTGTAGGAGTAATTAGATTTCTATGAACTTTGGACTGAGAATAGCATTGGAGGTGAAGAATAAAGGATTCAGAAAGTTGTTTAGAAGTAGTTCCGGTACTGTGAACAGTAGTTATAACAGTAATTAAGGGCTTAGGGTTGAATTGGGGTGGTTGTATGAGGTAGGTGTAATTGGGTTTTAAAAGAAAAGGTATTGGGGAATTACACCTAAGGTTAATTGCTTCACACAATCACGAGCAGTAATGCTGGAAAATTCTTGATAATAAGTCTCTATCTCAGCAGAAAGATCACATACGCACAGAAGATATGTATGTATTCCATATACAAATTAAATATTTTTCTGTGTGTTTGTGTTTGTATGTATATTCATTCAAGATTCTTGCATTGGTTGATGCTTGCTATGGTAGTCAATTCCACATAGGTTTGACCACTAGTTGTCTAATGGAATTTATTAGACATGACTTTGCAGTTAGTTTACCAGAAAATCAGATCAGAATACACGACACAGTTGTTCAAGTTGTATCAGAGAGAGAGCTAAATGTTGCAAAAAACTGTTGATAGAAAAATTGCAGAACTATGTTATACATGCAGAGGGAGGAGGAGGAGAAGAATAGGAAGACTCACAAAGTTGTTGATCTTTTCAAAAGGTACATGATTATCTCACTAAATTCCTGTGTACTGCTTAATTTCATTTTATTTTGAATGGTATTTGCTGTTGCAAAATTTCTTCTGATACAAGCCATAGAAGGTATTACAATCCAGTGAAGCCAAATTATATCCACATGGGCATCATTTCTCATATGTAACCTATATTATGTTTAAAATTTAAAAAAGTGGTTTGCTAAATTTCATACTAATACAAGCCATAGAGGTTATTACAAGTGATGTTAAAGACTGAGATTATTAGACTTCGTTTATGCTGATAAGGATAGAGAGTTTATTGTATGATGAATTCAAGAAACCACTTCACTCGTATTCTTGAGGGGATTTGCTAGAAGCTCCTTGATCTAGCTCTTGGTTCTGTATCAGATTGAAGAAAAGTTGGTCATAATAATTTGATTAGCAATGCTACAATTTGGAAATAGAGAGTTGACAGCAATTACCTGCAATCGAGTACAGATCTCGATAACTTCAGCTACAGGAGCCCAATCCCCAAAATTCCTCTCAATAAATTGGTAAGCAATGCCAGTTCCTCCTCGGCCAACTATAAAAAGCCCACCCTTGATTTCACCTTCTCCTTTAAAGTTTTGCTTTATTCCCATAGCTTTTGCACGTTTGTAATTTGCAATAGCCCGAGGGTTGAATACAAATCCTGATAGGAACTTATCCTTGAGTAATTTCCCACCTCCAAGAGCTTTGAAAAATCCCATAGAACGATCCAAAATTACAACCCCACCCCAATAGCGGGGCCAGAAGTCTTTTACCTGTTCCAGAAAAATTAAAATCTCAGGAAAAGAGGAGTTTATTGGAGCAAGATTTTGAATAAAAGTATGCTAGGCACCTCTGATTCTATATGCTCATGAAGAACTGCAAATATTTGCACTCCTAGTGCATCAAATATTGGCTTTTTGGCATAGAACTGGTGAGCTTCAGCTCTGCACATGATGCACCTGTTATCAAGTTCAACAGACAGACAGAAAAACCAATCAATTTCATCCTTTAGATGATGTAAACATAGTTTCTGTGTCAGTAAAATAAGTTACTTCTTTTACTTTCTTTTGGGGGCCAGGGAATAGGAGGCTCCTTGCATCCAAATATCTCAATGAGTGATTAGCATTTCTTAGGTAATCCAATACATTTAGTTCTCATCTTAGCTCCAACAAGGGATATTCATGATTCTACTTCCTCTTTTTTTTTTTTTTCATAAATTACTATTTGTGGCCGGTGCCTATAAACTGGGTATTGATGTAATTTAATTGAAATTGTGAGAATATCAGTTGATGAGACTCCTAGTTGGACTAAGTTTGCAATAATACATCAGATAAATGGAGTTGAAGAAATTGATGAAAATGCCAAGATAAATAATTTTCTGACTTTACCCAGGTCGTCGAATGCAGAGGAGTACAGCTGGCTTATCCCGCCATAATTCTGAAGCTTTCATTGGTGGAGTCTTAGACTTCACCAAACGCTCCATCCCAATCTTATATGCAGGAGTTAATTTCTGAACTGATATGTTTCCAATAGCAGAGTAAGGCGCAACATTATCAACCACAGGAGGAGGTTGTACACAACCACAGGCTCGAGGCTCAGCTGGTCCTGCAGCAACAATCCCTTTAAAGATGTATCCATCTTTAATTTTGAAATCAGCGAGTGATTCTCCCAGCGACCTCTCATTGTTTGTGCTGCTCCTGCCGAACGATTTTGCTGTATTTTGCATCTTATTGGAATTGACAGTTGCGAAATGCTTGTAGATGCTATTATTTCTAGATGGTGTACCAGTGACTTTACTTGCAGTGAGGCCATATGATTTGGGCAGAGGATCTGCACATGGATTGGTTCTATCCGTGAAGCGTGCGATGTGCCCCCTCTTCATGCCAAACTGTGAAGATAGATCCTCAGTGCTTATGTTAAGGAGCTCAGGCAGGATTTTCCTGGAGGCCTCTAGCCTATCTCCATATTGGACCAGTGCACGATCATGAAGGTATGTTCTGATTTCCAGAGCATCCTGAAGTAATATAAAGAAAAGCCATATGGGTCGATTAGCTGTGTATGAGTTTATCTTTGCTTTTTTATAAGTAGAACCAAACCATATAAATCTCACTGGCTTTGTGCTAATGCTAGATGTTCAAAGAAGTCAGTCATGGACATATGAGTAACAAGTGAATAATTCGTTTTATTCAGAGAGCTGAAAAGATTTTTCATGGGTTGAAAGCTATTTGATTAACTAACCTTTTGATGTTGTGACATGTTGATTGCATCCATGTCCTCTGAGTTCATGATCTTTAAGGTTGGGACGTCATCCCAACCTTCTTCCAATAATTTTGGAAGCAATTCCTTCAGAACCCCATTGCCAACAAAATCTTCTACTGAGAAAGAAGCCATTGTCTTCTGAAACAAGGAATGACTCAGAAGGATAAGCTCCTGTTGTTTGAACGTGTCTGGGATGGAAAAAACTGGTGTTTATTGATGTTACCCCACCCACTTGAGACCTATAATAGATCTTTGATTCATTAAAATGTTGTGGTTTAATAAATATGCTTCTGATTTCGACATTGTCAATGAAGCATTGCTTTGATTTTATCCTATTCTTTATTTCAAGTTGAACTACTCCAACAAGGTTTTATTTTATCAGAATCCCCAAATTTGGAAGGGTGCTTTAAAAAATACTACTAGTAGTAATTGCTTGTAAATTGAGATCAAACCGATAGAAGAAAAGCTCCATGTTGTTTGGCGGTTTTGGGTGTCATTTACGACTGAAAGCATAGTTTAATTGTTGATGAGGAAAGAGAGCTTTGACAAAATTCTATGCCATATCGTACAGATTCATTGGTTGCTGGCATGTCAAGTGGCTTAATGGTATATCATATTAGGGAGAATGGAAGCTAGCAGACAACAGCTAGAAGGTATATGCGAAGCGAGACCATTGCTTGGAGACGGTCAGAAGATGCCAACAGAGATTGAGGGGAAACAAAGATGGAAAGATCAGGGTAAGGTGTCATTGACCAGATGCTTTGGACTTTGAAAAGAACGTTTATGATATCAACGATAACCATATTTAACAGCCGCTAACTACCGGCCAAGCCCCCTGCTCTGTAACAATCTAAAACATTGTCTAGATCATATGATTATATGTCCAACTTGCGATGGCTAATGTCCCCTGGATTCACAAACAACCCAAAACCGGGATTTAGGGAGCTCTGGATACAGCAGGACTTAAAAATGCTTGCCTATTTTACGAAATGCCTATATAAAATTTTTCCTTTCCCTGCCTTGATGCTTCCTTCACGTAAAACTTTTTAATCGTTATGCTCTCAGAAGAGAATCGAAAGTCTTATATTAATTATGTATTAGAGTGAGATTGATTATTTAAGTGTTCACACCACTTTCAATTATGGGATAAAACTGTGAGATTCAATGAGTCAAAATGGATAATACTTTGTAAGTTGGTGTAGACCGTGATATTTGGTATCAGAATTGACTCCTCTTTGTGAGATAAAATCGTGTTTTTGGATCTAAAGTAAACAATACCATACCTTAAAAGATTGGTGTGAATTATATCAGTAATTCATGTAATTAAGTAATGGAAGATGGTGTTGTCATTATGACTTTTCAAAAGTAATAATAAATGATATCATGGGTTGTTCTTAGTACTAGTGTTCCTAGAGTAAAGCCAAATTTCTCAGTCTAAATGAGTTTCTGGTTTGGCTCATAAAGTTGATTGTCCTGTACCAAGCATATCTGTCGTCTCTGCTAGCAAATAAGATTGTAGTCTAGATATTTAGTATAGGACCATTTGATAGGGTATGTTCATAGCGTAAAACTATGGGGTCCAACTGCTCGAGATGGACAAACATAAAGGCTGGCACTGGCATGCTGCATGCCACATTTTTCACCTGTCTGGGACCACTTAAAACCTCCTGCAAGTTCTCACCAAGGGCATAGAAAGAACTCCTAGGGGTCCACATTTTCTCCAACCACCAGAAAGAAAGAAATGGTAACGTAAATTAAGTTTTCATTATGTTCTTTCCATCACAACTTAGAATGCCTGATACATAGGCATATCTTTGACATCAAAACTGGAGAGAAATTCTTACATGGTGTAATAAGTAGTTGATGGACTTGGCATCCTGTTTAAGTGCCTTAAAATCTTCTCAGCCATCTGCCTCGTATTACCATCCCCGTGATGGAAAGCACTAACCAATGAGGCAGGCAGCAACCTATCCTGTGATATGTCTGAAGCTGACTTATTCCCACCTTTCACTAGGAATTTTTCTATCATCCAAAATGATTTCTGCCACAGCCCCTCTTGCCTGTGCTCTTTCACCACATTCAAGATATGTTGAATAGCATTTACTTCACTCAACAGGTTCACACTCTTGTCCACATCAACCTTGTCATCCAACAAAGTACATATAGCTGCTAGTGAAGCTTCAACCACCTCGCCATTCTCATGATCCAGGCATGCCAACAACCTTTCAACGGCCTTCGCATCGATCAAACAAAAGGTGTTTTGCGAAGAACAAGAACCTCTATGAACTGGACATACGGGTATCTTTCTCCTGTTTGATGAACTGGAAGATAGGAACTTGGGTAGGGAGAACATTTTCGTAAACTTGGTTTTCTTAATTTGTGGTGGCTGTGACAGATTTATTGACTCTAGTGAGAGATTCTCCAGTCCAATTGCTGATAATTTTTGAACTTCATCACTAGATGTCTTCATGAGCAGTTCTGTGAACACTGATGTGAGGTTGTGAGTTCTTGCAAGAAACAAGATATGTGGTTCATACAGTGTAGTTGTGAATCTGACAAGAATGCCTACTAGGCCCTCTAAGTAAAGAGTTGCATGCCTACTAGTTCTTGTTCCACTTCTTTGGATTTGAAAGATTCTCTGAAGGATCGTGGGGACAACATTCCTGTTCAGAAGAGCAAGGTTGAGTGTTAGGTTCTGGTGGGGGAGTTTTGCCAGGAATTTTGCTGAAACTGCCTGCTTCTCTGTAATGTGGTTGGTTTCAGTCGGGCTCTCAATTAAATTCTCAGGTTGCCCACTGGTTTTGCAGAGTCTCTCTGCTAGTGTGTTACCAACATGCGGTGCAAGGGCAATGAGTAGTTTGATTGCTGCAACCCCAAGTTGTTCGTGTGGGTTATTGATGATTTCAATGAGGGTATAGCTTGCTTCAGTCTCATTGACGACTGAAATAATTGTTTCCATTGACTCGGGTGACTTTGTCAGGCATAAGAGTATTCTGACGAGATTGATGTTGAGCTCATCTGGTGTTGAGTTTTTAAGCATGTAGATAATGTTATAGACAACATAATCTGAGCTTATCCTGAGGCCATGAGTATTTACTTGGATGTTGTCATGCTCAACACCTGACTCAAGAATATTTGCAAGTATTGCAGCAGCTTCTTTCTTTGAGTTCATTGGTTCATCATATATTCTTCGAATGAACATCTCTTCGGCCATAATGCGGACAATACCAGCTTCTACAAGTATCTCGCCATTTGGATGATGAGATGAGATTTGTGCTAGAGCCTTAAATGCAGCATTTCTGATAATGGAGTTTCCGCTTTGCACCATTTTTGTGAGACTCGGAGAAGCCCTCTCAGCCACATAGGTTTTGCTGTCATGTCCAAGAATGATTTCCCCCAAATAGTTTGCCATCTCCATCTGCATCTCCTCGGAACCTGTTTATTATATATATGTAACAGTAATCAGCATAGTTGTCTAAAGGCTTACTGCTCCTAATATGTAGTTTAGAAATAGTTCCCTTGAAATATAATTATCAGCCAACCACTGCTGTAATTTTCTTACTTGGAAGAAGGTCTCGAAAAGATCTTTAAATTACCTTCTGTAAGATGATTTAAAAGAGGTTCCAAGAATCCATACTCTGCCATCTGCTTTATGTTATCTGGATATCCCTCCAGGTTCTTTAAAATTTCATCTGCTCTTTGTGAAGCAAAGGAATCGACATGCCGATTGTATTTAATTCTGATCAGCATCAAAATTGCTCCAGTAGCTGAACCAATTTTTTCACCCAAAGCTTGAGATCTTGAAAGCTCAAGCAAGAACAGCAAAGATGCATGCCGGACTTGCTGGTGGCTACTTGATAACAACTCAATTAATGTTGATATATCCATAGTCTTAGCAATCATTTCCTGCACAAAACATAACTAAAATGGTGCATATCTCCAGGGAAAATTTCTTTTGAAGTCCTATTTTGTTCTCTATAGAATGCATATGCCAACTTAAAATTTAAGTGCTTATTCAAAATTTACTCATAGCAGAAGGCTGGACATTGGTATTAGAGATATTGCTTGCAATACAAATGTTCTTTTTTCTGTAACAGAAGTTCCACCTGAAGATCAGGCATTTCGCATATGTTTCGGTCAGTATGAATATGGACTAGATTATGGATATATATCTACCACTCTAGCTACAATCATGTTGTAATGTTCCCTTTTTTTTTTTTGTGGTTTAAAATAAAAAGATCAGGAAATAATAAGAATCAAACCTTTCCTTCATCATTGTCCTCAACTAGTTGTCGTAATAGCTCCAAAGCTGCACATCTAACATCTCCATCTTTGTATCCGAGTAACTTAATAAGCAGTGGCAATATTCCAACACTGAGTACTTGTACCTTTTTATACTGTTTCCTTTGGCATATATGTTGCAAATCTCTTATTGCCTCTAGGATCATACTATCTGAACTAGCTAAAGTTAATGCTGCACGGGCAACCTTGATCCTTGCAGCCTCATTCCTATCCTTCCATTCCTCTATTGTGGTCTTTAGAGCAACATTGGTGCTTAAAACTCTGCTTGTCAGCTTCTTCCCTGTGGTTGGACATACTATATCCTCCAGATAATCGAACGTTTCAAACCAATCCGTTATTGCCTCCCTCTCATAGGTCACTCCACTTTCTATGGTAACTGGATCGTCCATAATCTGCTTAGTTAAGGGACAGAAGAAAGTGTCATACAGAGGTTCAATGTAGTAAGCCACCTGTGGCAATGTTGTCAAGGATTTGTTTATGTTCTCATGTTTCCGTTGGCTTTTCTGACTTGTAATTTTAAGGAAATCAGTTAGGCGTGGCATAGAGAAAATTTGAGAACTTTCTGTAGAGACAGAGATGTCCACATCTACAGAGTAAAGATCTGATTCTGTGGGCATTAGTTCCTTTTTCGGTTGCTCTGATGCAAAAGACATCTGTGGTTCTAGCTCCTTGGTTCGTACTTCTTGAGGTTGCTTAACTTCAAAATGGACATTCTGCATTTCCTCAGAAAGAGACTGGACTGCAGTTTCTGCATATTCCTCACCCCCATATGTTGCAGATGGTATCAAGCACAAACATTCACCTATGTCTTTTACCGCCCCTTCTAGCTGGGCTATGACGTTTCTCAGTTCAGTATCTGAGACTGGATGGTTCTCTTTATGGCATTTTCCCACAAGATCTTTCGCCAGATTGACATTCTGGGAAAGAGATTGTAGAATCTCCTTTGTATTTTTGGGGGTATTCTCAGTATACTGTAACTCCATTATGGCTGGAAAAACTCGATAAAGGTAGCATCCCACTGCAATGAAGTTTTCCTGCTCTACTTCTATACATGCTACTGATTCTATGATTGCTGAAATAGCTTCCAACAAGGATTCAAAAACACTAGCAAAGGAAGTGTTGTCTATCTGAAAAAAGACCCCCCCAAAAAAAAAAACAGAAGAACAAAGTGAGATGTTTAATCAATTAAGCTTGGTCAATATGCATAGTCGAGGATATTGTCAACTCATTCATGCATTTTTCATGACCTGACAGGTATTTGCTTCCACAGTACTTTACTTGTCTGACAAAAATTTGGACCTCACTGTGAACTTTGGTAGTTCTATTTATATCAGTTAAAGAAATGTTAGCTTATTACAAACTTAAAGAAACTCAAATGAAGAAAAAGAGCTTGAGTAATTCCATGAAGGATTTGGCATGCTCAGAGTTTGTGAGATAGTAGAAATCAGTCTTCCAAATCTAAGCAGCTGATGCTCTCCTTTCTCATGCTGAATCTATTGACTCAATAAATTCTGCTAGTCTGCTACTCAGGTTGAAACTTGCAGCTGAACTATTCATGGAATGCTTTGAGAACTTCACTATGCAATAAACAAAATAAATAGACATATATTCTTGCAAAGAGACCTTGGTACTTCATAGAATCATCTCAATAAATTCTTACCAGGAAAGTTTTCCTATTAAGTTCCTGTCTTACAAAACAAATGGTAGAGTTTACCAGGAAAAGCTTGTGCAGAGTATGAATGGTCAAGCTTTACAATTCGAGTTCAATAGTTAAACTTGAAATCACAATGAAATGGAAGAGAGCAAAGACTCGTACCGACATCTAACCAGAGCTGCAACCTCCAAGGATCCTCCTGTAGGGTGTTGAGCTCACCTTGCAGAATCTGAAAGACTTGAGTTGGGGATGAAAGAGGTTTGAAAAAAATGAAGTTGCTCATTGAATTAGTCTCTTCTCTAATGGTAGTTTAACATATATCCTTCTGCCACGTTATTATCCTGAAAGTGACCAAATCCCTCAGGACTTGTGCTTTAATTCTTGACATCAAAAGTCAAAACTCTCTATGTAATCATCTCTATGTACTTATTGGTGTCATGCCTTCCAAATAAAGTGAAAGGAGAAAGAAAGAAAGATTAGTGGGTTAAATATAATAAAATAATGGATTAACTGTACAATTTTGAAAAGTCAGTTGATTAACATGATGCAAAGACGAATGGAAAGATTTTAAGATCAAGTCGATGGATTAAACCCTTCAAATAAGCAAATCATTGAAACTTCAAGTGAAAATTTGATTTCCAGATAAACTCAAATAGTTTTAGTCATGGCATATATATATTTATGTCTTCATGCATAAATACGGATGGAAACTTTTAGTTTGACAAAGGAAACAAAAGATTATGAACACAGCAAGACGCAAAGACTCTGTCAGCTCCATTACTGTTGAAGAATTGAACATGTTTAGATTTTTTTTTAAGGTCTCTTTCATAAAGAAAGCCTCCAATAGCCTTTGCTTTTACATTGGCACTTAGGGTTACCTTGTTCAAGGCAAAAAGTTTATATTTTATAATGATTATCAATAATTATATTTAAATTTGACTTAATGATTATTATTTTTCTCAGTAAAATTTAAATGTAAGATTAGAATCTTCATTTTCTCTTTATATATCTGATATATACCAAAAAAAATATGACAATTCACAATGACATAAAATATAATTAAATTAAAATTCAACGACATGTAGTGTTTTTTTGGCAATCAAAGGTATTGGTCCAATTTCTTCTTGGAATGTAGACTTGGTCTAAGGGATAAGACTATGGCCTTGACTTTCAGTGCCTTGTTAACATTAATCAAAAATAGTAGTTGGACTGTTACATCTTCTTTGCTTTTGGTAACATATATATAGTATATGGTAGGATTGGTTTAATGGTAGATTAACCAATAATGTTAATCAAGTTAAATCAACATGACAAGGGCAAGAAAGCAGCCTCTGTGTGAATGCAATTTTGCAGTAATTTTTTTACTTTGTTTTTCATTTTATATTTTGATAGTAAAGTTGGAAGTAGGGCTATTGCTAGTATCAAATTACTGGCTTACTGCCTTTGCTTTTCACTCCTGTGATTTCAGGTTGTTTCTTGTTCTGTTTCCTCCACCATTACTCCTCCATTTTCCCCCCTATATTCTACCCCTTGTTCTTGTTGCTTTGCATCTTTTGGGACAGGGTCTTTGTCGAGTTAAATCAAATTTATTATAATTTGGTGGCAGTTGACCTAAATTTATGATCATTTATGATAATGCTATCACAAATCAAACCATGTCCAATATATAGCAGAGAGGAAGTCCACAAACAACCCACAATAAATTAGTACAAGGCTTACAAAGCCAAAACATCCTCTAATTAATTGTTGCTTTATAATTTTGCTACTTTTAACTTTTATAGTTAGAAGCAATCAAGTAAAATAATACAAAGTAGATTTGAAGGTAGGAGTAAAAAGAATAGATTTAACCCTTTTACTATAAATAGAAACTTAGTTTCAATTCAAGGAACAAGAATCAATCTCAGTCTCTACACAGCTTAAACCTATCTCTCAGGTGAATAAAATTTAGAACAAAGAACAAACACACTCATCATCCCTGCAATAGCTTCCCTTAGCCTGGAGGACCATGGAAAGACCTGCTTCCATGCCTGCCATGATTTGTTGCTCTCATTATTGCTAAAAGATCGAGAATCCACATGCTTCATTGAAGCTTCCGTCCTTGGTCTGTGGATCACTTCCTCAACGGGTTCTGTAAAGCTTAAACCATATTGCCTTTGCTTTAAAGACCGTCAGAGCTGTTCTTTGCCATTCCTTTTAAACTAGTGTGTAAAAAATTATGAAGCCAACTTCAAGTGTAGGCAATGAATTTGAAGGAAATCTCTGGCCAAAACTGATTATTTCGTATAACATATATACAGAAGTATCCACAGGACAATGGTTGTAGCTCGCACCCTACCGTTGAGATACTCAATTCTGCCCTTGCTCCTTGATTGGGTGCAAAGAGCTTGCCTGTCACAATCTTGTGTCTGTCGTGAAAGAATAAACGACTGCCATCATATGTCACTCAGCGACAGGCAGAGGGATTTGAATTTAAGAAAACATCATAAGCATCTGGATAAGGCTAGTTGAAGAAATAGGGAGACTCTAGAACCTCTCTGAGATCAAAGTCTCCCCGCTCTGGTAAGGGCGGAAAGTTTAATGAAGGGAAGGACTTCTGAAAGCTTTCCAACAACTGTAAGCACAAATAAATCAAAGCAATCAGCAAAATACATAGCCCAGCAAATGCAACAGATGTGCATTTCAGCTTAAGAAAAAATTTTTCCTACATCTAATCAAAGGTATTTGAATTCCAATAATGGCACTTCCAGATAAACAAAACTCCTTATGTTATACACAAATATGAATAACAACTTTACGGATATTCAAGTCCCTAAAGTAAGGCTACACCTAAGCCATTTCTGTTTTTACATTTTTCAAGAATGTGTTTACATGAAATCACAATCACAATGAAACTTCAGAAAAGGTGTGAAAAAAAACAGGTAAATGCTACCACCTATTACTAGTTCAAAATTGTGTTTTATGTATTCATACTGATCTTTAGATGATTATTTAGAAATTTGACAATGTCTTCGAACTCCTTTGTTTTTTTTTGGTGTTTCACTTGAATTTGGCAGACAGCCTACATTTCACAAAGAAAGCCTCTTAAATACAATTTAAGCCATACAGAACCCAGGGGTAAAGATACATTACATTCTCTAGTATTGGTGCCTCATAGAGTTCAACGAACTTTTCTCTTAGTATTCTGTTCATTTCATCAACATCACATGCATGTGTCCAGTATGAATCATGGACCCCTGTGAAAAGACATTAGCATTGAACATTTTAGACTTCCTCAAATACACAAAGATAACAGCACATGCATGCAATAAATATCACACAGGAAAATTCACTAGACCTGCAAAATTCAAGCCCGCCTTTTTGCAGGCAACAGCAGTCATCATCATATGAGATCCATCAAGGGAGTGAACAAAATTTGGGGGAAATGCTGTTCTCTGCCGCTTAGCCATGACCTACAATCACAGTTGGCGATTTCAGCAGCCGCCAAAGTAAGGTACACATGGCAATATTGCATTGGGATATGAATGAGCAACCTAAAATTGCACTGATTAAGTAAATGGGTTCTTGCAGTGGGTGTTTAATCCAACAGTTACTCCCTTTTTATGCAACTACAGATGTGTTGGATTTGTTTGAAGATCATAACAGTATGCAGTTAAGCTTTGAATTCTAACACAAGCATTTATACTGAACTGAGAACAAAACCAGAAAAGAAAAGAAGTATGAGAAACAAAAGGCTTAACAGACCTTTTTTGTTCAATCATTTACACTGATATAGCTGTAAGTACAATAGGAAGCTTACAAGGTAAGTCTTAACCACACTTGGGTGCTGTACTAAATTAGCTAGTAAAATAAGCATAAAGTACATGACAGCAAGCAGCTATCACATAGCAAAAACAGTGCTACTTAGACTTTGTATCTGATGACTTGGTTGACTAAGGTCTTCAATGCAAGTCTTAATTCAACAAGAGGAAGCAAGAATCTCAAAATATTTGGTAACCTTTTTTTTTCTAAATAATACTCAGCAACCTTAATGTTTCTTCATCAAATTACCACATCACAGATAAAGCGATGCAAAAAATTACCTTGTCAGTTTCTCGTTGTAGAGTCAACACCTGAAGGGAAGTTTTAATCTGCACAAATTTAAAGCATAAAAAATGTCATAATGCTTTCTTTTAGATTTGCAAGGTGAAAAATTTTGAAGTTAAATAATGTCTCTGAGCATTACAAGATGCCGTCCTAATTGCCGGTAAGGCTGTACAACAGGAAGACCAAGAGGTGTGACCCATCGCACTGGCTGATTCTCAGAAGATATAACCTGTTTATACAGAGTCTGTCAGCAGTTAGAAGTATGCTAGAAAATTTATTGGTAAAAACAAAATCAAGATAATATTCCACGAGCCCATGCTTTAAATGCTCAAGTGCAATGACAGAGTGTATCACACAGCTGTTAAGACAGAAAGCTAATGTATGACAAAATTTCTCACATCACCAAACCCTTAAAACTACACACACACACACACACATTCATACATACATATATATTTATATACATGCATGTTAAAAGGAAGCCATAAAAACATATTAGCAGGGTGTCACCAAGTGAATTAGATATTGTCTAAATGAAAAGGATACCCAACCTGAATTATTTAATTAATCTCACAGAAGCTGTCACCAATACTAGCCAAATTAAAGATGTTCATACATTCCCTAAAATTGTTTTTAGAATTAGTTCGATGAACTTCAAGTACTTAGGATTTAAGTCTAGAAATAAAAGTGCCAAACCAATGAACAAAACATGATACATTAAAGTCCACCAAATGCACTTTCTAAACCTAACAAAAATTCTGAATCCCTAAAACAAATTACCCACAATTCAAATCATGAAACCCTAACCCTAAGACTTCAAAGCACAATCTTTTCTTCTTATTTTACTTCGAATCCACTTTTCTGGCCTTCTTGCTTGTGGGATACATCATAAATTCATAAATCTGTCTGTAGAAACAAGCCGTATGCTAACTTCTGAACTATTAATTACCAACATTCACTATGTAAGTACCAAAAGAAAACATTTTATAAATAAATGACAGACCTTTGCACATTCACCAAGCCAGTTCATGATACTTCTTGCAGCTTGAAACATCTCTCCCAGGGCAGTCAAGGTGGTCTGCACATACATGAATGATTGAGTTAAACCTTAATCAGACAGTGACACACCTGCATGTATGCACACACAAAACAATTTCCTCACTCTTGCTGCATAGCAAGATGCAACAAACATTTCTGCATCATCTGCAATAGCACATCGCTCCTTCAACCTTCTCTTGATCTGGTCACGGGCACCAATATAAGTTACACCATACACTGAGGTCATCACAGTCTGCTTCACCAATTTCCGGTCAACCTAAAGATTTGAAATAAATTTGAAATAGTGAGAGCTATAAATTTGAAATAGTGAAGGTAAAATATCAGAAATAAAATACACACAAGTGAGAGCTATAAAACTCCTGAATATAAGCATATGCATTCCAATTTGGCCAGATATAAAATTAGATTAAAAAAATCCCAGAACCTATTTAGTTGAATAATTTTCATAGATTGTCCCCTTATTCATCCAACAAACAGAAAAGAAATGACACAAACCTGATTGATTAGAAGCCGAGCATGTAATGCATGAGGATTTATTGCAGGATCTTTCTCTGCATCTCTCCTCATAATATCAACAACTCTGCACCAGAATAGCAAATTGATATAGATAACTCTATGAGAGAATATTGCTTTGGTAAACTCAAAATTCCAAGATGATTTTTATACAAGTTTGAGGAAACATGGTAAAACATTTATCCAATCAAGCAATGTAATGCATAAGGATTTGTTGCAGGATCTTTCTCTGCATCTCTCCTCATAATATCAAGAACTCTGCACCAGAATAGCAAATTGAGATAGATAACTCTATAAGAGACCATTGCTTTGGTAAACTCAAAATTCCAAGACGATTTTTACACAAGTTTGAGGAAACATGGTGAATTATTTATCTAATCAAGCAAAATAAGCAAATCATACACTTAGTTGGACAGCTTGCATGCAGAAATAGTTGGATATGTAAATTCACGATATAACTCATACAACTCCATTAATGCAAATTCCTCCAAGGCCCCAGAGATGGACTCTGCCTTTGCACTCAAATGTCAATAGGGCAGTGTAATGCATTCTTAATCAGGATTGCAGCTTTATGTTTTGATCCATTTCCAAAAGCATTTCAGCTAAAAGTTCCAAATTTCCAACTTCTACTCGTAAAAATACCTTTCGCTGGAGAAACTTTAGACGATTGTCTTCTTCTAAATTGTACGTATCCCAAATAGAATAATTTTAAGGACAAATTAATGTCCCAGCACCAAACCATACTGCATAGACAGATATTGATGCAGGACATAGTTAGGCTAGTCTGCCTGCTTGGCATATATGGCAGGCTACAATTGCAGAAATTTGGGATTTTAGGATATATGGCTATGGTAGGAATTATAGTAAAATTAAAGGAATGAAAAACCATGATCTTAGCCTTTGGCGTTCAAAGAATTAAGACCTATCAAACCCAGCTATTGAAGCACCATTAGTTAGCATTTACATACACACCCAAATTGTTGAGTCTCCTGCCCTTTGCAGGTGGCAGAGAGGACTAGAGAGAGAAAGTAATAATTACCGGGCAGCAATTCCTGAATAGACGTCAGCTGGTTTCTCTCCTGCAACAAGATTCACTGAAGCTGCTCCCAACTGAAAGCCAAAGCAATTCAATTAAAATACCAAAGAAAAAAAAGCACAAACACAAATTTAGTCGATCATACAAATAATTCATTCACTATATAGATATGTTGCACATTCAATTAACATGAAAAATAGACTACCGTAATTAATAAAATTTCAATAAACTAATTTACTGACATTTCACTTGCTGTAACTGAAGATGCCCTTCTATAAAAAGAGTGAGAACGAAGTTACACCCTAGGGATAAAAAACCACAACAAGAATCAACATGTCACATGTTTGGATGTACTTGAGCTTCTTCTCCCCTCTAACCTCTGTAAATACTTCACAGCCCTCACCTCTATACCCATACTCTAACTGACGCAAGAGCGTCTAGGATTGTATTTAGTTTTTGCTAATTTAGTTGATTTAGGATTTATTTTCTTTATTTTATTTAGATTAGGATTCTTTTCTTATTTTTATTTTAATATTTTTAAAAATTAGTATTTAATTAGGATAGTCATGTTCTATTTAGGAATAGAACACCTATTTTATTTAAATCTCTTATTAATTATTCTAATTGTATTAGATAACTAGAAGTAAAGTTTTATTAGGATTTGGGCCTATAATACTATAAATAAAACCCTTAGGCTTAGTTATGAAACATTCAGAGTTGAGAGTTAATAAATAATATTTTCTTAAGTAGGAGTGCTTATTTCTCTAGGCTCTTTCTAAAGAGTAAGAGGTTTTAGTATCTTTGGCCTAACCAACCAAAGTGGGATTTTGGCTATTTTTCACCTTAGTGGGGTTTTCAACCTTGCCAAGATTAGTGATTCACTTTAGTGGGGTTTTCAACCTCGCCACGATTTGTGTCTTTCACAATGCCCAGGTGTCTTTACAATGCCACGGCGTCACTAACTTTTGATAGGATTTTTCCTTTGAAATCTAATTAACAATACAATTAAGAGCATAATTGGAATAAATCAATAGCTAATGCTTTCCGCTTTTAGTAAAAGACAAACAATTTGAGACATCAAAATTTGGTAATGCTGGATGGAAACATTGGAATAAAGTATGACAAAGAGAAAAGTGCATTACCTTATCCCTTCCAAGGGCAGCATAATGTTGTAAACCATTGCATGAACCATCCTTTCAGGAATTAAGACATAAAAACTCAATGTTATGCTTCAGACAATTGAAATATGATGAAATACTCAAAGCAGAGTCACATTAATTGATCATCAAATCCATGAAAAAACAGAACAATTGCAATATAATAAATTAATACAAGCATTTTTTCTTATAGCTACCAGTATCAACCAGTGGCATAGAGCAAATACAGTCTCATATTACAACACAGTAACAGTAATCACAACTAATCCAGGATGCAGGCTATTGCATACTCAAAGAATATACCTCCAAAGTCTAGAGAGCACAAACAAACACACACGTGTGTGTGTGTGTGTGTGTGTGTGTGTGTACATACATACATATATACATATATATGTATGTATGTATGTATGTTGGTTTCCAGGAACATTTGACTTCTCATCAATGAAACTAGCAGATAAATAAGAAATTCAGCATCTCGATTTTTAATTTTGCTAGGGGAAAAACACCTGGTGCACAGGCATGTGCGAAATAGTGGTCTCTGGGGACGAACTTCTCAATGCTTCAGAGAGATTAATACATGCTGCCAAACATTGGAAGGGGTCCTCTGCACTCAACCACCAGCGCCTTCCTTCAAGAGGTCTGTCTGCTGAATCAAAGATATCATCCAAATGGTTCTCTGTAAATGCTATTCGACCCTCATAGGACAACTTGTCCACTCCTCCAGCATACAAATTTGCCAAATGTATTTTCAGCCAGCGTAAGCCTGATTTCCCAAGGGGGCGCCCCTCTGCAAACTCCAGGACACCTCGACATAAATCAGAGCCAAGATGATTTAGATAGGGGTGCATAGGATATGCCCGGCCTCGAAAATCAAGGTTGTGTGGGTAGTAGAAGCCATCCTCATCCCTCATCTTTCGAGCCACCTATCTCCAACAGAAATAAAAATGTTAGAATGCCATATATCAGAACATGACATAACACTAGGTAGATGTTACTGCTTAGGGCAGGTTCTTACAGCAAGTTTAAGTTCAACATCACACCGCAGTGAATGCCTTTCATTATTCTGCTTGTTGGCAGCTTTTACTTTCCACTTCCATTTTTGAATTTCTGCTTCATCTTCAGTGTCTGGCTTCTCAGGCAGAGGAACCTGATTAAAATTTAAAAAATAAAAAATCAAAGTTGACAGAAGATCATTAACTTGGAAAAAAGAAAGAACAGCATTGCAGATTTTAATATTTAAGCAGCAAAAAGAAAAAAACTTCACATCAAATCGAATGAATTTCTCCCCTTCAGAAAACGAAAAAAAGAACATAAACCAGTAAAAAGAAAATCAGATTCTGCTTATTTCACAGGTACCCACATCTTCACGGTCAACCAAGCTTGCAACACGGCCTCCATTAGCCCATAATCTGTCTACTACACCAAGAACCCTTTTATTTATCCTCCATTTGGTATTTCCTAGTGTATCCAGGGCCTGATACACAAGACAATAAAAGAATCATTGCAATAATGGAGAAAGGCTACATCGAACAGTAATATAAAGTTGGTGAGTGACAACAATTTATTGATCTTGTTTTCATATTAAAAGCAATGTAAAGAACAAATTGCCAACAATTAAAAAAGTACACAACATGAAGATAAACAATAAATCTTAAGGATTTCAAACCTCAAAAATAGGCTCTAATTGTTTCCTTGGAGTTCTTTTAACAGTTTCACGTTGTTGTTTTGCTCCATGTGTTCGCATGACATAGGATGGCAAAAACAAATATGCACCTCGATCATACCTGCCAAAATATCACAGAATTTATCAGAGATAAACCAGTGAACAGGAACTGAACAGAAAAATATATAAAGCTGTTTCAAGTTGAGAGAGCAATTTTCTTTTATAAAGATATTTAAATAAGCTGGAATAAGTTGCGACCAAGCTGTCAATATATCTGAATCATTGGGGGAGATCGAAGAAGCAGGGGAAATAAACTGTGTAAAGATATAACTTCTAGTTCATACCCCGTCCAGTTTTGAGGAGGCACTAACATCGGCATATAAGGAATTACCATGTGCCTAGCCTGATTACAGAAGCAGAGATTAGTTCATCCATATACCTCAAAGAACAGAGATTTATTCAAGGGGGTAATTTTCATGAATGAAATGCTTGTTAAGCACCATTTCTTAAAGACTACTTTTTACTCCACTTACAGTTTTCTCAAGACCTTTGCGAACTAGTAGATCACATTCAATGACACCATATCTCCTGCTGCCTTTGCTGATGAAGAATACACACAAAAATAAATACTCTGATGTGAGTTATGAGTGACTGAGTGAGAAGTGAAAAGTGAGAGAGAGAGAGAGGAGAGAGCAAATAAATATAGATGCAGTTTCTCACTTTCCATCTTTGGTGATAGTTTTTAGAGAATGTACAAATGCAGGGCGAATATCAGGTGGACCATCTCCTAACTGATCAACTGGTGGCTGTATATACGCATTTTCAATTAATAACTGAATCAGACGGCAGCCAACCTATAAAGGGCAACACCATGATACAACATTATGAACAGAGCAAAACCGGAACAGATCTCAACATTTTACAACTGCAAACATCAAATACCTTAACATGAGCCTCCTGGCCCCAAGACTTTGAAGTATCATGCCCCTTCACTATTTTCCTCACCTGATGCACCTTTTGCTTTTTAAGCAACTGAGTCACCTTTTTCCTCAGTTTTTCCTGGTCTTTGACCAGTTTCTCTTGTTTATTGGTCACAGGTTCAGATTCACCATCAGGTTTTTTATCCGTTGTTTTCTTCTTCTTTGTCTTACCCAAGAAGCTCTGTATTTTGGCCTGATCCACAAAGGAGACAACCATAGATAAGTTCTCAGCAAGAAATAGAAATGAATGCTCCTTGAGTATAAGCAACAAAGATGTCATATACATCTAAAATAAGCAGCTTATCTTGAATTTTTGAGCAAAAAACATTAAAGTCCATGTCAATAAAAAGTTAAATTGAAGAGCACCCAAAACCAGCATGTCCCCAACTACCTTTCACAATAATCAATTTCCTCCATAAAACCTTAAAGTAAAAATAAAGCAAAGTAAAAATTGCTCTGGAGAGTGGGCTTTTTTCCACTCAGATTAAGTTGCCTGAATATATATCATCCAGAAATTCTAAAATTCTATCATGTGAAGTGGAAAACAGATTTTTGCTAATAATTTTCAGTTCTACTTCATTTCCACAGCAAACTGTCCTATGAAAGACAACAACTATTCAAAGGTTACCAATCATTTCGTTAAGTTTTAGAAATTGACCCACGAATCACAACATTGAATCTATAACTGAGTTCTACTTACTAACGTATGAATATTTTGAAACAATAGAATACTATAAACTCCAGCTATAATGTTATATCATGTGATCAACTGAAAAGCTTTTACCAAGGCTCGCAGTTTTCTTAAATTTGTCCACCACAGATTGACATTTATATCAAGATCACATACTCCTCCAGATTGCTATATTAAGAAAACAAACTCACTGAATCTAATGCAGTCAACCCAAGAAAAAGAAGAATGATAAAACTTGAAGTTATAACCCGCTCACCTCATGTTCAATGGCTTCACCAATCTGGCAAGCCGCTTGGACGACCCTAATACCCCCAGTTCCAGCAGTATTAGTCATCAACAGTCCCATCAATTTGTGCATAGTAACAACCGCCATCATATCAGCAGACAACTCGTTAAAATAAGCAGCATGACTTATCCTGCAATTTTCCTTGCACAACTCTTGCTCACCAACAATAGAATCTCTCAAAGGCTCAAACCAACCAAGAAACAATGACTTAATATAAGGCAAATTTGGAGCAAGCTTGTGCTCACACATATCCATTAGTAATTCTTGGTACTCTTTAGCTGCCTCTTCCCATGCCTCAGTCTCTATCTTTATTTGCCTCTTCTTTAACGTATTGTACTTTGCTACCCCCATTCCTTCTGCCACTTTCTTAGGTTGCACTAAAAAAGACATTTTCTTCTCTTCTCTTGCCATTGCTTCCATTAATTCATGGATTTCTTCAGACCCCGACATGTCCTCTTCAGTAGATATAACAGCCTCAGCAGCACTTGCATACCCTTTCAAATTCCAAAATTTCCCAGAAAATCTTAAAGGGTCACCTGGTTGATTCAAACTGAATTTGCCTAAATCATCCTTTTGAGAAGAGAAGACGCCAATTTGGCGAAAACCCGGAAACAGGCACCCATAAAAACCGTTGGCTCTGGCCTCGGAAGCCCTGACTTTATTGGCAAAAACTGAATCCTGAGAAAACCCTGTAGCAGAACATGAAGAAAGCGAGCAAGTATATGGTTCAGCGACAAATTTAAACTTTTCCCTGTAGGCAGCTTGTTTAACTAAGCTTCTCCACATGCTTGAGCTATGCTGTTATTGTACATAAACTGCTCCAATCCAAAGCTGAAAGATATAATAATTGGGCAAGAGAAAAGCTTTCCTTGGGATTTTCCTCTTCTTTTTCTATGACAACAAGGGAAATAAATTGAAAAAGTGTCAAAAATTTTGAGGCGTTGAGTTAAGGAGAAGAATGAATGAAACGAAAGATTAATGTGAAATGGTGAGATCCTAGAAGAGAAAAATTTCGGAAGCTGATGTAGCCGCCTTTAAACCCTCCCAAAAACCTATGCCTTCCGTTTTTGCTATAATAAAAGTTCCATGGGTTTAATAGCCCACCGGTTTCTTTAATTTGGTGTAACCCAAATAGACCGTTTTCCTGTACGATTATAATTTAAATTCTGTCTGGTTTTTTTTTTAGTTAAAAGTTATTATAAAATTTTTAGGATAAATAATAATTTTTAAAATTAAGTTAAATCTATTTAATAAATTTATTTTTATAAGTATTTTTTATAAATAAGTTGTTTGATAAAATAATTTATATAAATTTTAATTTTAGTTAATATTATCGTAAAAAATATATAATAAATAACTTTCGATTAATTACAAATTATTTTATTTATAATAAAAAAATTAAATTCATTTTTTTATTTATTTAAAATAAATTTTCAAAAACATAAAAAATATTTTTATATAACATTAAATTTATAATTAATAATAAATCATATAAAAATAAAAACGAATAATATTGAGATTATTTTTAACAAATAAAATATTTTTTTAATAAAAATCTTGAAAATGAGGCATATTTTACAAAAAAAAAAAGATAAAAAAGTTCTTCTCTTAAACTTTGCTTAAAGCTCTTTTTTTTAATTTTTTTTTAAAAAAATTATTTTTTTTCAAGATCTTCTTATAATTTTTGTTTAGCCTAACATATGCTTTTAAAAGATAAATAACTTGAAAAAAAAAATTAAGTCAAGTGGATACTAGAGGAAAATATCCTCACCTTCTAACTTTTAGTTATAATTGTATTATGGATTCATTAATTTTCAAAATATATCGTCTATTTCAAATAAATATTTTTCGTCAGATATATAAATTCAGTAATTAATCTACCATTAATATTTTTGTTAGATTGATTACATTGTAATATTGAAAAGATAATTTTATCTTTTTTTAATTTTAAAAATTATCTCATTATATAAATTATAATTTTTCATTTTTAATTTTTGTCTTATTAAAAGAAAAACCTATCCCTTACCTCTTCGCTAACCGGAACGTCAGAAACGACTCTAACTGAGAAGCACCAGATCCGATCGGATCTCCCTCCCCCCGCTCTCCACACCCCCCATCCCACCCCCGCTCTCCCTCCCCATGGGAGCGCGAGATCTACGCTCCCTTGAGGGGCGAGGGGGTGGGGGGTGGGGGGAGCAAGATCCACGCTCCAGCTCCTCTAGGGAGCACAGGGGTGGGGGCAAGGGAGGTGGCTAACCGGGAGGGCCAACGACTGGTTTAAAAAAAAAATAATGAAAAAGAGGTAGAAAGAAAAAAAAGGTAATTTTGACATTTTATACTTGTTGTTAACATTACGTTTGAGATAAATTGTCTATTTTAAAAATTAATGAACTGGGAGAGAATTATGACTAAAAGTTAAGGGATAAAAATATTTTACTCTTTATTTTATGAAAAATTTATCCCTACTATATTTAGAAGGTTGAAACTTTACTCTTTTATCTTATTAAGTATATTAATAATAATTTAACATCAACAGTGAAATTTAAAAACATTAGTATTTGTATATAAAATAATAATCTTTAATCTCTCTTTAAATTTGATGCATGTAATGTGGTGAAGTGGGTTACAAATTTTTAAAACTAATAATTAACGTCATTGATCAAAATAATATCTATCATTTTATATTTCTACGACTCTTATGTGAAATTAACATAAAAAATAAAAATATTATTTTACACCCATATGATTTTATTAAATTTGGGTCTTTATAGTCTTAACTCATCCTAAAGGAAACATTTTATTAATACATTCCAATAATCAACATCTTTATTTATGCTTTATATAAAGAAAAGAAAAACATTTTAAGTCATAAACAGTGAGATTAATTATTCTCACCATCTACAATTCACTTATTAATTGTTCATCTCTCTCCTCCTTACTCACGGACAAGAGGAGGTATACTCTGCTCATTTCTGAAAAAGTTGTGTGGATCAACCATGGTTTTTACCCGAACCAACCTGTTGAAGTTGTGCTTGAAATATCTAACACCCCATTTGCTTGCTTGTCTATAGCTCGTGTAATTTCCTTTGTTATTAGTCCCAAGGTCGAGATCCCTGTAGTTCACATAGGCTTCCCTTGGAGATTTCGAGACGTAGGGAGCCATGTAGCTGTAAAGCCTTCTCATCCAATCTAGGTGCTTTTGAGGTGCCAGATTATCTTCCTCTTCCCACAGTACCTCGTAATAAATTTTGTATAGGTTCCCTGCTCTGTGAGGGAATGGGGTCTCAGACTCTGGGATTTCGTCCATTTTGCCTCCGTAAGGACTAAAGATGAGTTCCACCGTCCCTGGTTTTTCTTCATAGAACCTTTGCCATAACCCTTCTAGTGCAGTCTCAGGAATAGGTTCCTTGACGTAGTCCGATTTTGCTTTGAAGAACGTTTCAGGATATAAGTTCCTATCAAGCAACGCATCGAGTGGTGAACTATTAGGGATTTCTGCGAAGTAGATGATAGATTCGATCCAGTTCATTTCGTGACAATCTTCTTTGACCAATCGAAGCTCCGGAAAGTTTTCTTGCATCAACTTAACTAGCTGATCAGTTCTGCCAAGAAACATGGAAACAAAAGAAGCTTGTATTGTTCTTTTTCCTTCTTGGGTTGAATTCACATCCGTGAAGAAGATTCTGAGAAACAGGTCTTCAGGACTCTTAGGCGCTGCATATTGCCACCTGTGAACAAGCTTTGTTGCGTTCTCTTCCAAGACCTTGTTTATGGTAAATACAGTCACAACTGGTGGAACAGAAACCAACTCAACTTTCCATGCCACGACGACTCCAAAACTAGCTCCCCCACCTCCTCTGATAGCCCAAAACAAATCTTCACCCATGGATTTTCTGTCAAGAATTCTTCCATCAACATCAACTAAGTGTGCATCGATTATATGATCAGCTGCAATGCCGAACTTGCGCATCAACATGCCATAACCTCCGCCGCTGAAGTGGCCACCAACACCCACAGTGGGGCAAACACCAGCCGGGAAGGCAAGAGTTGTACTTTTTTCTGCAATTCTATAATACAATTCGCCTATAGTTGCACCAGCTTGAATCCACGCAGTCTTACTCCCTACGTCAACATTGATTGATCGTAGATCAATTAAGTCAATTACGACGAATGAATCTTGAGCAACGTAAGAAAGACCTTCGTAGTCATGACCACCACTTCGAACTCTAACCTGCAAGCCATGTTTCCTTGAACAATTAACGGTTGCTTGGATGTGAGAGACATGAGTGGGCTTAACAATGACTAAAGGTTTTGGGGTCGTCGGTGTAGAAAACCTAAGATTCCCATACGGAAAATCCAATACAGATGCAAAGGAGGAATTGTTTTGGGTGTAAATGGCATTAGAGATAGGAGCAACATTGTCATCAGAATGTAGGAGAAGGCATCGGAGGAAGCCCTCATGAGTTTGGCCCAAAGTTGCCCACCAAAATGACAACAGAACAGAAACAAGCAGAGACATTGAAAAGCTAGGCCACTCCATTTTGGTTAATTGGACTTGGAGCATGAAAGCTTGCCAGAACTTCTGGCTAGTTGTAGCACCATGGTTCCATGGTAAGCTTGTATGCGTGATTAACCCTTTGACTCTTTTCCCCCCTTCATACAGTACTTTCACATGGGCATATTTTTTCTCTTTTATCTTTAAATATGGATATAGCCAGGGACCAAAGCAGAGGGGCAGGCAGAGTCCTTTATGCCTCAAATGCTATACTTTCTACAAGTAGAAAATAGGTAAAATATTGCAATTGACAAGTGAATTCTATACTTCTTAATATATTAACGGGAAAAACTTAGGTACCATTTTCAAATAAGTTGGGAAAATTTTTGCTATAAAATTTTTATAATAAATTGACCTTTCGTTTTGATTGATGTTTTTGTTATTTATCTTTTATTTGATGTTTTTGTTATTTATCTTTTATTTTATATATCTTTTTATCTTTTATTCATTTTTTATAAAAAAATAAATAATTAAAATATGAATAAACTCGCATTGTTTGATTAATTCTCTTAAGTGATTAATAATGCAAAAATGAATCAACATATTGCTCCTCCCGAACAGAGTATTAAGTTCTTACTCTGACTTTTTAGGTCTAGCTTTTTTAATTTTTAGATTTAATGTTTAAAAATTTTGATTAATGATCAATTTAAAACAAAATACAAAAATAAAAAACTTTGACATCAAAAAAACAAAGTCAAAATGAGCACTCATTAATTGTTGTTAAAAACCATTGAAGACTGATCATAATGTCTAGATGAGATGCTAAACTAGCTTTCTTAATTAAGATTAATTGGTTTTTTTTAAAAAAATGTACTTTATCAATTCAATTAAAGAAAGATCAATTAATCCATGTGCCAACTTTTAATTCATTTTTGACATAATACTTTAAAAAAATCTTTAGATTAAGAACTTATTTGAATTTTTTTAACTAGTACAAAGGCTTTTTGGAGTATTATACTTTATTTTTTTAATGCATTCCATGTGTGATTAAAATTACCCAAAAAACAGTAAAAATAAAATCTAAAGAAATCAAGAAAATAAAAAAATATAAAAATTTACGTGATTAATTTTTGAAATATATAATCCGTCTCAAAAGAATATCTCCCACTGGATCCATAAGTCTAGCTATTAGTCAACCATTAATGTTTCTGTTAGTTTGATAAAGCGGTAATATCAAAAGGAATTTTACATTTCATTAATTTAAAAATTACTTAACTATAATTTTCAAAAAAAAGAACTCTACGTACCTCTTGTCAGTCAAATCTAGACAAAAATCTATAGATTCAGCCAAATTGTGCTCTTTCGAGGACCACCAAATTAGCACTCCCCAAATCTGATACTCTTTAGAGAGATTCAGCCGAATTTGGTATTTAATGGTCAGATCCAACCACGAGATAACCAATCAAAATAAGAGAGTGTTGTTAGCTTACTTGAAAGAAAAAAAATAAAAAAAGAATAAAAACATTTTAAATATTTCATGTTTAGACATTAACATTGTTTATATATTAAAAATAAAATGTCTATTTTGAAAACTAATGAATTCATGTGTATATAGTTAAAAGTTGAAAGAATTGATATATTTTATCCAAAATCACTCTTAATAGTTTTTCATAAATTCACTCTTAATAGTTTCTCAAATCAATCCAAAATTTCTTCTATAATTTACAATATCTCAATTTACATATAATAATGATTCACAACTATAATAAAAAATAAAAGCATATATTTGACAGGATTAAGTTCCTCTCCATTTTTTATCTTATATAATTTAATTTAAAATTATATTATTAAAAAATTACAACAATTAAACCAAAACTTTGACATGATTAATTATATGATTCAAATTAAGTCAAAAATGAATAACAAAAATAATTAGTATTATTATATAAATAATAAAAATTTTACAAGCAAAATTTCAATCAAACTTATATTCAAAAGTATTCATCTCACTTGGAGATTAAACAATTCTCCAACAAGCCTAACCAAGTCCTTGGCAGAGCTTCCCCCGTTAGTTACACCTCCCAATGCCTCATCTTTCAACCCTTTAGCTCGCTCTTTCATTCGTCCCCCATCACTCATTGACTCACTAACGACGCGACCTAACTCAGTGGAGTCTGGAACCGCGTCAGCCCCCTCGCACACCCGAACGCCCATGCCTATATCTTCTACCAAGAGCCTGGCGTTCACAAATTGGTCAGCCTCCATGGGCCAAGCCAATACCACGACCCCACCCGCTATTCCTTCCAACACCGAGTTCCACCCACAGTGGCTCAGAAACCCACCCACTGCTCTGTGACTCAGTATCAACACCTGCGGGGCCCACTCCCTTATCACCAGGCCCCGACCCACCACCCGCTCCTCAAACCCATCGGGAAGAACCCCAAACCCCTCATCCTGCTGTCGGGTCGTACCCGTTTTCACCACCCATAGAAAACGGGTACCACTCTTTTCAAGTCCAACAGCCAAAGCTTCCATTTGCTCCCTTCTCAACAGCTTCTGACTCCCAAAGCAAACATAAAGAACAGAACTTTCTCGGCATGCATCAAGCCAAGTAAGTACCCGGTCATTCGCGTCAGAACCCGAACCCGCATTCCCCCGACCGAAATAATCCGGACCCGCCAAATTTAGTGGGCCGACCCCAAAAATCCGATCATGACCCAATTTTTTCTTCAAATAATCCATGTACTCACCTTCCAAGGCATCAAAGGAATTAAAAACGCACCCCCAACTTCTTGTATTTGCGATCTTGCCATCCTTGACAGGCTCCCAGTTGGGATCAGATTTTTGATACAACCGAAACAATGAAGGCAAATGATCGGCTTTGAAAACATGGGAACCAGGCAAAGAACAAAGCTCGATCTCGTCCAAAGGCTTACACCTTTCAACGTCGTTCCATATATAATCATCGATGGAAGCAAAAAAGGCACCGGACGGGAAAAAAGCGAGCCTGGATATGTTCAAGCGGAGGGCAAGATGATAAGTCCAACCAAGGAAGAAATCGGAGATGATGGCGACGGGAGGGTTGGGGTGAGAAGTGAACCAGTGGAGTAAAGGGTCGTAGAGTTTGAAAAGGGAGGTCAACATGGCGAGGTTACCGGAGTGGCCGAGGTCTTTGACGTGCTCGATGCCGGGGGGGATGGAAGGGTGAGAAGGGAAAGGGAGGATGAGGGGGGTGATGGTGGAAGGGTGGGTGGAGAGGAGGGAGGAGAGGTAGGGGAGGTTTTTGGGGGTGATTAGGATGGTTATGGTTAGGCCGTGGAGAGAGAGGTGGTGAGTGAGGTCGAGAAGAGGGAGCATGTGGCCTTGGGCTGGGTAGGGGAATACCAGGATGTGGGTGTTGGTGTCGGTGGTTGTCATGTTGGTTGACGCTAATGTAAGAGCCGATAGAGAGGAAGACGAGCTCGAGATGCGCCTTGTTCCTGTCTTGTAGTCTTTCACGCTTGGGTGTTGTCGTGTTGACCCTTGGTACTCATTTACGTTGTCCAGTATGTTTTTGCACAATTAAATGTTCTTTTAACTTATAACGACAAGAGTCCCAAGACTGCTGGAACTTATCGAAGCTGGCGTCGCTTAATATACTTTAATTGTCCAACTAAAAGCAGACACCATCTCCCAAAGCAAAATCCTTGAACATGTCACTGTACAATCAAACCTGGAATAACCCCTTTTGCAGTCGTGTAATCAATGCGGGGAATTACTGTTTCTGCAACCATTTCATAATTAAAAGGATGGGACAGCAAGAACTGCTTACGTTTAACAAGTTTCATTAATGATTTAACATCGACACATATCATCAGTAAGCCTCCTCTCCTTCCAACAACTTTGCCTTCCTGCCTTCCCCTTTCACAACCACTTTTTATCTCCCCTCCCCAACCCAACTCTCAAAATTTTCCACTTTCCTTCTTACTCTCTCATTCTGGATTTATATCGTAAATAACAATCAAATAATACACGAAAATTTTATTGGAATGTTACAGGAGTTTTTTTAGTCTTGCCAAGGATCTCTCTCTGCTCTCACTTCTGATGGTTCAATAACCTGGGTCTCTGAATCTTCACTAGAATTCATATCAGTTTCAGCAGCACTAACTTCTGATGCTTCTGCCTCATCCTCCTCTGATCTACCCCATCTTCCTCCAAGTGCCATTGCCATCATCTCATATATCTTGTTACCCAACTCAGCAGGGCTGTCGGGCTGTATAATGAAGAGGATCGTAAGAATAATTCGATGATACATAAAATTCTGCAAATATGTTTAGCTAAACAGAACATATCGTTCTGTCCACTTACAGTAAAACCACTGGAGATCAATGCTGTATCATATAACAAGTCAACAGCTCTCTTGGCATCATTGCTGTCAGGTGCATTCTTGCATGCAGCCTGCAAGGAAAATAACCAAAATTAACACCCTAATTAAGACAGGCACAATTTCCATTTGCAGCCTATGAAATCATTTAAGAAAAACCAAGGACAGCAATCCTTGACATATCAACATTTTCAGAATACACCTTACAATCAACATTTTGACCACCACTACTGCCAAAATGAAGTGTAACTGCTCTGTCAAATTGCGAGCACAAATCTCGAGACATTAGTGTGACTAGAGTAACTGCTACTAAATCTCACATTAATTATAGATAGTCTGCAGATATCTGACTTAATAATTTCATTCTTCTTTGTGATGGTGCCCTAGCTAGATGTCTTTCAACCATTTTATCATACCAATTTCTCCACTAACTAATTAAAAGATAAGTATTATAACTAACACATCTTCAATCAAGTCTAACTAAAATGGTCTTACATTCAAATCTTTAACAATTGGATGATCTGGGTTAATCTCCAGTATCCTCCTTCCCCTCATGAACTCCAAACTTGCAGTATCTCCAAGAGCTTGAGCTTTCATCAGCCTGCATAATGCATCGAAATATTAGTTGAAGAATAGGTTTTACATGTGTCTATGACTCTTGTTGAGAAGTAAAAGAATATTACCAACCTTTCCATGTTGGCTGACCATCCAAACTTGCCAGAAACAAGCACACAAGGTGATGAACTTAGACGCTTTGAAATTTGGACTTTTGCCACCTTGTCACCAAGTTGTTGCTTTATCCAATCACACAGAAGATTGTATTCTTGTTTAGTTTCCCTCTCTTTGACCTCGTCCTCCTCACCTGGTATAACAAAAAATTTCATCAGATTCACACAAAAGCCATCAGAAATGAAGAGCAAAGGTGCCCAAGATCACACCCAACCAAAAAAAAAAAGAAAAAGAAAGAAATCATAAACACTAACCAAGTTCTAAATCTTCCTTGCTAATATCAACAAATTTCTTTTCTTTGTAGGTTTGCAGATTTTGGATTGCAACCTCATCGATAGGCTCAATTAAATAGAGAACCTAAAAAAGAAGAAGCTACATCAGTCATCAAAGGAACATCAATATAAAAAAGCAAAGAAGCCATATCAGTTACCAAGGGGAAACAAACAAAAACAAAGGTCTAAGATTTGCTAACACTAACAAGAATTTAAAGGCCCCTACCATCCTATCAGCTATAAGAAACAACCAAGGTTAATTTTTTTTATTCTTAAGCTAAGTCTTCCATTAGTATCTCAAGATATAAAACTACCAGAAGATGATCCAGATAATTCACTAGACAATATCAATAAATTTAATCACATAATTACAACTACTCTAAATATCATGTGTGGCAGCCTAAAGACCAAAATAATGATTATTTAGAGCCTTACAGCCAATGCCAAATGCACAAACATACCTCAATGTCCTTTTGAACCAACTTCTCCAAGAACGGAGCAGTCTTGGCACTTTTCAAGCTGTCAGTTGCCAAGTAATAAATAACCTTTTGATTCTCACCCATATTTTCAACATATTCATCCAAACTTGTCAATTCCTCTTCGCTTTTTGATGTGTAAAACCGAAGTAGGGGTGTTATACGCTTGTGATTACCAGAATCTTCAATGCAGCCCAACTTTAGAAACCTTCCAAAGTTCTCCCAGAATTTTTTGTAATCCTGTAATCAAGTTCGCCATAGTCCAAGTTGATCAACAAATTTTAGGTAAGCAACGGTTAAAAAACACACGGTTTCCATCATGCTGTATACCTCTTTATTTTCACTTTCAGAAATCTCTTGAATCATGTCAAATGTTTTCCTGACAAGCCTCTTTCTCATAATTCTCACCTAAAACATGATAACCAGACAATAGTTAATATGGTAAATAGCAATAACTGCTAAATAGAGTTACTCATAGATCCTAAACTGAGAATAAGAATTTTATGTGAGAATAAATGTGCACACATAATTTCAGAAAAAAAAAAAAAGTGCACTCATGTGGAAGTATAAAACTCATGTTGATATTACCACAGAATTGCAAACAAAATTAATCTTACAATTCGACTTTCTTGAAGGATCTCACGAGAAACATTTAGAGGAAGATCATCTGAGTCCACAACACCCTTCACAAAGCTCAAGTATCGTGGAAACTGCAAAATAACATTAAGGTTTAATACAAGTTAAAGCTAGCACAAGCCATCAACACAAGGAAAGACTTTATCTATCATCACAGCCCCTACTTGCAAAATTCCATGATTCAGTCACCTTATAAAAGAAAACACAATAAAAGAAATTAAACAACCTTTTTCCTATGTTTTGGTGAATATCTTCAATATATCTTCGCTTGCCATATACAAGTAGATTTTAGAAATATTTGTCTAGTTCAAAATAATACAAGACCTTTTCATGGCTTTATGGTAAAGAAGAAAGAGATTATCAAAACGGACTAAAACTTTTCAGTTTTAATATTTTCAAGGCATCTGAATTTTGTTCAATACAAAGCACCATAATAAGTTCCCTTAAGAAAAGTCATTACTGCATGTACAAACAGAGCTACAATGTGACCAAGTTAAACTTACCAGCTCTCCATCGAAATCATCTGAGATAAATACACGTTTCACATACAAACGTATATTCTTTGTTTTAGGGTTTATTACATCCTCATTGTTAAGAGGCCCCATGCCAGGAATATACAGAACACTCCTAAACTCCACTTCACCCTGCATGGTTTATAAAGAAACATTAATAACTCTAGCTATGCATAGGAAGTCAATTCGTAAAACAAATAAACCTATGCATACCTCTGTAGTAAAGTGTGTGTATCCAAGTGGATCCAAGAATTCATTGAAAGTCTTCTTGTAGAATTCATGGTATTCATCTTTTTCAACTTCCTTAGGACTTCGCATCTACACCATGCCCGAAGAAACACATACATAACAGTACATAACAATAAAACTATATGGAAAATAGAGAAATATTCTAAAGACAAACCAGTCTCAGAAACTGTATGTTATTGTGCAGAGAGAACAAAAACTCACCCATATTGGTTTTGTTTCATTTGCTAATTCCCAGTCCCAATACTTCTCAGTTTTAGTTGTCTTCTTTTTCTTCTCACCCTGGCAACAAGCACATAAACCAACTCTAACACAATATCAACCAAGCAGAATGTTTGCTACGACAATAACATCAAGAAGCATGGCATAGTTACCTCTGGCTTTTCTTCTCCCTCTTTTGGTTGTTCTTCCTCCTCCACCTGCCCAAAGATCAAATATAGTAAAGAATGGTTAAAGAGCTAAATCTTTTATGTGATCAAAACTCAAGTGCTTATAACAAAACAGAGTGACTCTTTGGTATGTATGAAGATCAGGTAAAAACAGAAAATTCACAAGTATTTTAAAGGGTTTAGCCAGGTGGTAACACCTTTAAAGAAAACAAGTACTTTCAACAGTTTGTATTTATAGTTATAAAATATAAAAAAATGTTGAGAAAGTTAACAACAATTAAAACAACTTAGTCATCCAATGAGGGGTAACATCAGCACATAAAGAGAAGGAGAGGAGTCACACCGGGACGGGGCAACAACTACTCATGTAAATTGTTTTCACTTGCTTAAAGAACTAGTAGAAAAGGAAAGGAAGTACTTATATCAAAACTAGAACAGAAACGTATATACTCACCTCCACTGTCCTTGATTTTTCTTGCCAAGTGTAGATGGGGAAAGAAACAAATTGAGAGTAATTCTTGACCAAATTCTGAATTCTGATGGGATCCGAAAATTCATACTTGTCATCTGACTGCAAGAGAGCAATATCTTAGACCACATTTGGCCTTAGAAGAATTGTACATTTGAAGAACCAGAAAGTTAACGCATATAACAACACACTATATTAAAGTCTCAATTCCATTTACTATCTTCTTTTAATGTTTAAGCATACAAATGCAAATAAATACACGAAAATATTCAAACAGGATGCAAGGGAGTAAAAAAGAATGAGCAGCTAGATTACCCTTAAATAAAGTGTAATCTGTGTTCCACGATGTAGAAGCTTCTCAGGATCAGTTTCCTCCCTAATCACATAGGAGCTACTGTCAGCCACTGCTTCCCAAACATATTGCTTCTCTGACATTGGGCTCTTGGTGGACACAACAACCTGATTACAGAATAATATAAGCAAGCAAACACAATTAGCAACCTAACTAAAAAATTATTGACCAAAAAGGCTTCTTACAGGAAGCAGAAGATCATAATGCAAGATATAAATTAAGCGCATAGCACATTACCTTCTCAGCAACAAGAAAAGCAGAATAGAATCCAACACCAAATTGACCAATCAAACCATTGTCGGCCCCAACATCTTTATTTTCCTACAGATAATAAGATGCCCAATAAGTGACCCAAAAACATTAGTGTTTTTTCTTAGAACAGATAGTTTTTACAAGCACTAAAGAGATTACCTTAAGAGCCTTAAGAAATTTCGAAGTACCACTTTGAGCAATTGTTCCAAGACAGTCAATGAGCTCTTCTTTTGTCATTCCAATACCAGTATCTCTGCAAATCCATTAGAAAAAATACTGAAATACTACTCTATCAATTCAATTTATTCAAGAATGTGGTGATGGAAAAAGGACATAAGCAAACATACGTGATAGTAATAGTCCCATTCTCTGGATCAGATTTGATACGTATCTCCAGTTCCCCAGATTCACCAAGCAGAGAGGGCTCAGTCACACTTAAGAATCTAAGCTTGTCTAAAGCATCACTTGCGTTACTGGAGCACAAAAAAGAACCTTGTCAGTAGTCAGCACACAAAACCATAAAAGCTTTTCAATACAAATCTCACAAATGCAAACACATAATCTGTCTCTATAATGAAACCATGAGTCAAAGCCTATGAAGCCAAACATTTCAAATGAAAACTAGGAATCTTTATTTTTTTTTTAAAAAAAAATCTACTGATATCAGGAGATTGATAACCTCACCTGACAAGCTCTCTCAAAAACACCTCTTTGTGGCTGTACAGACTATGAACAATCAAATCCAACAAGCGACTAACCTGCAACCATTAGTAAACTCATACCAATTTCAGAATCAAAAACAAAGTACAAAAACCGTCAATATAATAAACATCTACCATTGACCAACAAAAGCTCTATCCAATAGAAAAAAGCAGTGATTTTTAATTCTTCAATTCTCATAGTACATTAAGTAACACCATTTTCCTTCATTTTCTCATAAACCAATTAAGTGGACCCACACATATTCCATCAAAAACCAAAATAGAAAAAGAAGGAAAAAATAGCAATTCCAGGAAAAGCAAAAGCAACCCACCTCCGCTTGGTACTCAAATTTCTCCCCGGAGGTCTCTTCGGCCTCTTTCTCAGCAACTGCCGACGCCTCACACCGAACGGCAATTCGGTTGTTTCTCTTCCCAAGTTTCCACCTTAACCCAGTGCAAGAGAAGGCCTTATGCAGACCATTTCGTGGTAGAAAAGCGCTTCTGAGAGCGAAGGCCTTGTTGGGGTTTGTCAAAGGGAGAGATACTAAAGATGGAGTAGCCAAGCTTCTACTTAGAACTGGAGCCATCAAAAGCAAGCCCTGGAGGAAGAGAGAGTTGGGCAAGAAACAGCAAAGATAAAATCTTGGGTATTGAGAGAAAGGAGTAAAAACCCTACTGAAGGGGTTTAAAGGAGAGAGTGGAGGGTTCTAGACATCGAGAAACAAGGTGGGAGGCTTTGAGTTCGGGGTTACTTGCCCTTGGAATTGTAAGGCCTAGATTCTGCCATTTCAGCACCCTGCCAATATTATCCCCTTTGTCTTATTTTTTATTTTCCTTTTTTGTTTTTGCACTTCAATTTCCAAGTGTAGGAAAATGTTGCTGAGCATTATTGTTGGTTTCTTTAACTTTAATCAAGAAAACAAAAAGTTTGTATTGGTTTGATTTCCCTACTGTTATTGAAATTTACAAGAGGAAGGAAAAATCTTGAAGTGAAGTGAGATTCATGCCAACTTCAATTATCATACCTTAGGATCATTATCATTTTTTTATTTATTTTATGTTTGTTTTTATTGGAGTGTGAATGTATTTTTGAATTTTTAAATATTTATTTTATATAGAATGTACAATGTTCATATTTGTAATCTTATTATTCAATATGAGATTTTATAATTTTTTTCATATAAATTTACGGCATCCTCTTTTCTTTATAAGATATACATCCTAAATATTTATAAACTCATATTTTGTAACATTTTTACTCACATGAATCCTTGATATTCTCATCGTGAGTGATGTCGTCATGCCTACTCTATTTATTGAAACATTTGACATAATATTAGTCATATTTAAATTAACTTTGATAACACTTTGTTATAAAAATCATCATTCGTTTTTAAAAAATTTACTTGATAAGATATGTAAAATTCACACTTATAAATTTATAATTCTTTTTTTACTTATATAATGTGAGTTCATAACATTACTCTTTGATGGAAAATAACTTGTCAAGAAAAGGAGATATTTTATGGATTAAAATTTTTTTTAAAATATTGAATTAGGAGTAATTAGGAGTAAAAAATATTTATGAGAATGAAGTAATAATACCTCAATTTGTATGAATTTTCATACCTCAGCTTTGCATGTTGACAACCCAAAAGTCTGTAGCCCGCACTTGGCAGTAAGACCAAGTTCATCAACTACACAATCAGAAAATCACAGCCCACGTCAAAATGCAATTGGGACTGACATGGAGCCCATGTCAAAATCACAGCCCAGTTCATCAATTCGGTGCTTTGATGATTCGGCTTGATATTGTCTTTGACGCCTCGGCTTGACGTTGTGGGTCGTTTGACGTTCTTTATAAGATCCTCGTAGTGTTATATTTCTGATGTGGTTTCTTGATTATATGATGAATTGCTCTTGTGCATGAATTAATCTCTGGGTCCTCTTCCACCTGTTTCAGTTTACTGCTCTTTTGTTTTCAACTCGTTGGTGGCTCATTCCAATTTCCATCCATCTTTATTGAAATTACTTTGGAATGTTTGTGGTTGTGCAAGGAAGACACTGCATCGGATGGAATATTGTGTTTTGTGGTTGACAACTTTGTAACTAGTGGCAGTCTCTTTTTATGGTGGTCCTTGTGTCATGTGTTCCATTTCTTGTACCCCCATTTGTATTTAATGTCGACTATGTGTTCGTTTTTAACTTTTGTATTGCCAGTTAGATAGTTAGATATGGCGTTGAGTGTGGATTGTGTAATGTTAGTCATGTATCAAGAGTTTGTTCTATCCTGTTCCTTCAAACTTTCTATTTCTTTATTAATGGAAATTTTATTTTGGCTGAGAAAAAACAAGGGAAAGATGGCTCCATGACTAAGTCAATCTGGAACTTTTTAGAATGAAGATTTTTCTTTAGTGGAAATATGGCAAACTGTTTAGCAAAATATGGACAAGGCCTTGCTTTCTTTTGAAAAGCAAATGCATTTGCTTACCATAGACGTTATGTTTCTGGTTTATAACTCAAACTTGTTCTTGAACTTTCTTTTCTGTCATCAACAATGGAAACCCATTTCCTATTTTCAACTGTGTCAACATGGTTGCGAAGAAAATCTTGATGTGCTGATATATATCATATATGAACTTCATATGCATAACCTATCATCTTCAATTACATTCTTCTTATTTCGAATTAAACCCGCAAAGGAATTACAAAAGGGGGGGAAAATAATGAAAGTTCTAGTGAGGATGTGTATGTATGATGCATGATTCCTGAAGAAACAGCAGCAATCATCATTACAGAAACATCCCCAACCCATAAACACAGGCAATGGAGAAAACGAAAATTTACAACCCCAAATGTGCAGTCACTGCTGGTGGGAAACACTTCGTTACTCAAACCTCAGCAGCTGTTTGCCTTAAACAATCAACATTGCACAGTCCAACAGATCGCACCATATCTCCCAAGCTGCCATGACCAATTCCAACAATCAATATTTAGAATAATGCAAAGAAAAAGGAGTACGAGGAGGAAAGGGTTTAATGATTCATAAGTATCTAACCGGTCAAAACTATTTCTTGCTCTCTCGGAATGATCCGTGCTGTTCCTGGCCTTCATACTTCGATCAATGCTCTTTCTTGATTTCTCTTTTTTGTCAGTGCTGGCTCTTGCTTTCTCTCTATTGTCTGTGCTTAGCCTAGACTTTTCTCTTTGCCCAAAACTTGGCCTACCCTTCTCTCTATGGTCAGTGCTTGCCCTGGATTTCTCCTTGATTTGGTCTGTGTTGTTTGGAGGTTGTTCCGACTGATCCTTGGGTTGCTCAGTTACATTACGAAGACGTGGTAGTTTCTCAATGGCTGATATGAACTTCCTAAGGTGCCTTAAGTACTCAGGGTAGAGTTCCAAATTACAATGGTTCCCACCTTTGAGCCATAATGGCTCGTACTTCTCTTTGCATAGCTCCCAAAGTTGCTTACCATGGGAGAAATCCACCACTTCATCTTCAGTTCCCTGCAAAAACATTGGTTAAATTGTTTCCTGAGACAACTTCATCCCAAATAAAATGAAAATAACATTCTAAATTCAAGTTTTGAGACAACGTCAGGTTATCATGGCGATGAAATCTGCAGTAGGTTCAACTGATCAAATTGTACACTTGGCATCAAATATGGCTTAATTCATCTGAATCATTCAGGACTAAAGGAAGTGCACACTCACATGAATTATCAGAACAGGGCAGTCAACTAGAGGAATTTTATCGATGTTCTGCAATAAAAGCAAAGGGGCATGTCTTTAATAAAGAGCAGAATTGTCACATCTTGAAACAGCAAAAACCTTAGTCCAATTGATGAACAGAGATTGAAACAGAAACCTTGTAAATGTCAAACCAGAATGTACGCTTCACAGGATACATGACACGGAGGCCAGACAAGATTGGACTGTGAAGAATTACAGCCCTCAAACAAGGCAACCTAATGGCTAGTTCCAGAGCAGGTCCACTCCCAACTGACTGCCCATACAATAAAGTGTCTTCCTGTTTAACTCCATAGGTCTCTTCCAGGCATTTGTAAGCTGCCTCTATGTCTGCATATGTGTCCTGCTCACTTGGCTAAGTGGCGAAGATGTATCAGAGCAATCGTCAGACTAAGTCTCAATCAATTTCCGAAGCAAAAAAGAAAAAAAAGAAGGCCAAGAAAAGCTTGACAAAGAAACTATTTTCTTTTTTTTTTTCTAAGCCATATGAACACCAAAAACAAATGTGCACATGGGATTTTGTTATCGTAGTAGGAGGAGAATTTTCCCATGAAGATAAACTAAATTGAAAAGTAAAATTGGTTTCATCTTCATATCTCCAGTCTCTCTCTCTCTCTCTCTCTCTCTCTCTCTCTTTTGACTTTCCACAATCTCAGCCAAAGCACACGTGCTGGTATATGTTGGGCTTGACCTAGCTAGATTGCTCACCAGTTTTCCAGTAAATTCTACATTGCAAAGGCCAAAGAACAAGACAGGAATATACCTTTCCAGAGGATTGTCCATATCCTGAGTAGTCGTATCTGCATCAACACAGAAAAAAAAATCACACTGATCCTCCTTGATTCTGAATTAACAACCTTTCTATCTTGTCAACTTTTACAGGGTTAAACTATGAAAAATCTGTGAACACTTAAGACATGTACAAAGTACTGACCCCATAAGATTAACATTAAGGTGGATACTGAGCTCAGTGAAAATGTGATACATCTGACCAAGATCAGCAGCGTTTCCATGAGAATACAGCACTGTCAATGAAGCTGATGGGTTCTTCACATACATGGCCACAATCTCATTCCCTCTCCTGGTAGTCAGCTTCATCACGTCCACGTTATCTCTCTGGTTAACATCCGAGATCCTCATTTTCCCAGTTGATTCATCCACAACTATGTTGTAGGAAGGCGGGTCCGGCGGGAAGAATGCAAATTTAGCTGCCATGGTTGATGTTGCAGTCCCCATTTTGATCCCAGAAACCACAAAGAATGATACAATTTGATGGTGATTATATGTTTTTGGTGTGACAAGTTGATAAGAAGTGCATGGTAAGGCTTTCAGGCTATGCCTAGACTTCGTGGTTAGCTTTTTTTCCTTTTTTGGAGGGTAAAAGAGTAGGAAGAGAACACAGAGTATATAGTGAATGAGACAAAAGAAGATTAGGAAATCAAGATCCTGGGATTTTGGTTGTTTATGTTTGGTTCTTGAGAAATTTTTGGCTTCAAGGGGAGAGAGTGAGAGGAAGCAAACATGGAAAGGACAAAGCAGTAGGGAGGAAATTCCTGTCGGTTACATTAACTAAGAGTGATTTCCGGCTTCAAAATGGTTACCAAAAGTTAATTGCATTCTTAATAAAATCAATACCATTAGATTATTATATCAGATTAAAGGTGTGACATATAGTACATAAATATATTTTGATTCTTTATAATTTGGGCAACAAAAAAATAAAACAAAACTCTTTTCCATTTTTTGAATTTTGAATTGCAATTACATGGCTCTTTGCTATGATAGAGTGGGCCAATCTGTTTAAGAGATAATTCAATGGCAGATGTGATTGGTTGTTAGATGTTCATCTTTCCTGTTTTCTTGTCTTTATGGGGACAGTGCTCAAGCAATAGTCTCATCCCTGAAGGGAAATGAAAATCATACAAAAATGGGCAATTTTTTGACAACAAAATCAACTTGTATGGTCTTATTTTTGTGATGTTTTTAATCTCAATTAGTCTGATGTTTTAGTTGTTTTTTGTTTCGTTTTATGATCTTATTTTCTGACCTCCCATTGTAGGCGCCCATCATCTCCAACAATTGCTTGGAGATTCCTCGACAGGGTTGGCTTCTCATCCTCTATTTGACATGGCAAGAAGAGATTAAGAAAAAAGATAGAATCTCTATATGACCTGCGCTTTGCTATGTGATGATATGGTTTACGATATAAATTTAGGTTTTAGACGTATTTATATGAACAGAATTTTATCAAATTCTTATTTATGTAATTTGTTTTAACCACCCTTTTGATTTTAATTGAGATTTTTTTTTCTAACTTTCATGATTCTTATTAAAATATTCAGATTTAGTTGTACAGAAGAAGTGTTATATTTCTAGGCTTTCTCTGTTCCCTTTATCAAAGCCTAGCTGCTAGCTAGCCCTTCCATTGTTAGTCTAGAGTGTCCAAATTAAACCTTTCCCTTGCACGCGTTTCGTTTCTATATTCCAAGTTGATTCATCCTGAAGTTTGCTTTCCATGACTCCAGCATTGATCCATTAGGCAAAATAAAATAAAATTAAAAAGGATTTGAAAATTAGAGAAAAATATGAATTTTTAAATTTTGTATGCAAGAAAAAGTGGAGGAATGATGAGGTGGTGGGGGCTAATGAGCATATAGAAATTGAAAAGAAAAATGTATGAGGTACTGATGTGGGTCTACTTTGGGAGAGGAGAGGGAACATTCATGATTACATATAAGTACATTAATATTATATTATCTTTGTTTGACTTTGAAGCATCAATTAGCAGTTTATGTTTTAGTTCTGTTCCATCCATGGTTTAAGCTTCTCCCTTGTCCAGGAAGAACCTAGTATCAAATCTAAATATATGTTTTTATCCGAGATGAAATTAGATTCTAACACGTTTAATTAGAGAATGTATATATCCAAAAACCAAAATACAAACACATACATCTCGATTTAATGAGTATTGTCACAATCCTACGAGATCATGTATCTATATATTTGAGCAAGCAAATATATCTTTATCCTTTTATGGGGCATTTAAATTACCAAGCATGCAATGCCAGTCGTATTATTAGCTTGATGGAGTTGTTCAGATTTCTATATATAACATGGCCAACTTTCAAACTGTTGAGTGGGGATTCATCCTGAAAGGAGCAATAATTGGAAACAGAAGAAATGCTGGCTTTCTCCCGTAGTTCCACTCGATTGTGTGATTAGGTGTCTTTTTAGTTCACGAGTTTAAGTTGTAATCTCCTCATGCAAGTGTCAGGCTTAGAGCCTTAAAGATTCTATCTCTTTATATTCACATGAGATCATCTTAAATTCTTAATATACATCTAATGTGAATTTGAAAGTATTTTATGTCACTTAAATTTAAAAGATATCACGAATTAAAACTCATAAGATCATTGAATTTTTTTTATAAAAATGTTATAAATTACTCATGAAAATTATTATATGATTTAAATCGGTCAAATCTTATATTGAATATGTTTTAAAATGATTTTGAACATATATATAAAAAAAGGATCATTTCACTTAATAGATTAATCTTCGTTTAGATTAAGGATCAAGCTCCTGACATAAGCATGCAGTGAAAAGGTCTTTCATGAAGACTATTGGTAATTAATTCAGTATCATGGCACTGGACCAAAAAAGTTATGATTATTTTCAGAACTTGGTATCTGGATGTTCCTCATCGATCCTTGTTAAGCAAATCAATGGTCAACGGCTAGATTGATCTCTTCCATCCAAATGGTCCATAAGACCAATCTCTATGAATCAATTGCAGGCAGTAGATACAATCTCCAGATTGTTTCGAAGCTTTGAGTATTGACTGAGTTTGAAGAAGCAAAGTAAACTCCATGCGGTACCTAGCAACTAGCTGGCTAGCACGCTGTAAAGAGATATCAAACAAAGGGGCCGGGTAATACAAAGGAAATGAACAACTGTAATGGGCTGAGTCTTGGATCACTTGGTTTGTTTTCCTTCGTAAATTTCTAGTCTTTTCCGAACTGGGTTTGAGGTAGGATGGACCATACATACACCATAGCCAGCCAGCCCTACTCAATTTCTGCCTGAAAATGCGATCTGATCTGACAGAAAACCTGGGCTCTGACCATCAGAAGAGTAGACGGTAACTGGCCTACTGTTGCCCATGGTTACCCATCAACAGGCGTCTGGAAGTGATCAAATTTTGTCACTGTGAACCCCCGAAAGTGACACTAAAAAGGGGATTGGTTTCACCAACCAAATAAAGGAAAGATTAAAATGGAAACTCAGAATTGGTTTCACCAAGCAATTAAGGTAAGATATTCAAAGAATTTTAGCTAATGATGATGCTTGTAAATGCCAAAGAAAATTATATCAAAATGACTTAGCCAGCAAGGACAGCTTGCTAATACCAGATATTCCTGGCAATTTGCCATTTTCATTTTTCTCTCTGCAATTCTCCCCTTCAATGTTTTCTTTTTTTTTTTCTTTTATGAAATTTTGTTCTCCAACTACGGTTCGTACTAGATATGTGGTGGCCATGTGGCAGAACATGCCTGTGGCTGCAGTTCGATACGCTGTCGCACAAATTTCGAGTGGTGAAAATATGTTTTACCGGTGGTGGCTTAGGCCTCGTTTTTCTCCGGGGAACACCCACAGAATCATTCAAACGAAGTTGGAATAAACGCTTTAGGTATTCTAATTCCTATGTTTCCGAAGCCCTGTCACTGCTTTTCACGTTGTCAATATATATATAATATTTTGTATTTTATTGATTCTATGTTTTCAATTTCTTCCTCTCTTTGTTCTAACAAAATTATAGCATCTAAGAATTTAGAACACAAAAGTGTATTTTATTCTTGATACTTAATTTGACAGTGAAACCAATACTGTTTAGATTAATTATTAGGAATCTGTATGCTATCATCTTCCTCCTCTTTGATTTATTAACTGTGTAATAAGTAGAATTTTAAATGTAGGAGAAGGGATTTAATCTTATCAATCAATTATATTTATTAACATATGAGTTCACTCGTAAACTCACATGATAATTAATCTTTGTGTGAAAAAAATCAATTTTATACCCAAAAATAAATTCACCCTGCAAATTTTGTAAGTTCATAGGAGTGAAAATGGTCTAAACCGTTCAAAATTTTCATGTTATTTATGGGGAATAGTAGCCTAGTCATTTGGAGAAACCATATACCAGCTGCTGGGCAAACCAAACAAAGCTTCGTTTGTCTCGTTGAATACATGGCGGCAGACAGGCGCAAAACACACGTACCTTACATTCTACGCTATCGTACGCACCACCTCTAACACCATGCAGCTTGTATGGACCACCCCATCCCTTGATCTCTCTGTTCATTTCACCTCGGCATAGCTACCATAGCTTCGGTGTTTTCCATACAAATTGTTACCAAGAAGCCCTTTCATGACACCCAGTTTTTTATCTTGGACCTTGAAGCAAGTAGTGGCACTTTTATCATATGATAATTTTTTGTGATTGGAAAAAAGCTTTGAGATTCCCATATAGTTGAATCTCGTTGACACATGTGGTTCGAGGGGTTCAAATGCAGTATTATATTTTATTCAATGTTCTTTCATGTATAATTATATTCTTGTATAAATATATCTATATATATATATATATATATATATATATATATATATATATGAGAAAAAGGCCCGAGGTTGGAACCAATCATAGTCTTAATATCTTTGACTTAGGTTTTATTACATAGGTGCTAGAATCTATATTTTGACCTGCTTCTGATCTCCCTAGCTATAAAGCCTTTGCTTCTGTTTTCATTTACTCTTCTGCTAATTATTTGTTAATTACTAACCCACGTTCCCTGTGAAGAAAGATGGCAGCTGGGAGGGTAACATGCCTCTTGATTTTACTTCTGTTTGCTAGCTGGATCTCCTTTGCACAAGCCAGCCAAGGTATAAGTAGTATCAATTGAGCATTCAATGTAGTATATATGGTTTAGGATTGTTGAATTCATTGTAGTTTTTCTTTTATTCAGGTGGGGGTATTCCAGATTCAAACCATAAGACAGCTTCAACCGGAAAGGTGATGATTAAGGTAGCTGCACTAATTCTAATTTAAACTCTTCCATGATAGATGTTGCTATATCTGAAAATTTTTTTGTTTAATCAGGGGCTTCTGGATGGTGAACGCGGTGTGACTGCTGCTACAAACAAAAACTTGCTAGGAGGAAGAAAAATGGTGGTTGACAGGCAAATGAAGGTGAAGGATGTGAGAAGTGGCGGGGAACAAACTGTCAGTCATTCCTCTGACGAAGTGGATGAGTCAGGTTTCGTGGCTTTCAATGCTGATTATCATGCGCCGAGGCACCACCCGCCCAAGAATAACTGAGACAGATAACATACTGTAGCCAATAAAGAATGCTAAACAATATAGCGCTGAGGAATGTTCAAAATACAGTTCTGGCTTTTGCTTGTATCTATGAATGTTAAAAGATAGCTAAGCTTCCATTTTTTTTCCTTTCTCTTTTCCTACTTGCCAGCTTCCCTCTCTTTTGCTCCATGCTGCTGGATTAGATTGTCTTAAATCTGCTAAGGTTTGGAAGGTTGGCGGGGCTTCTCAAGCTGCGGCTGTAATGTTAAATTGTTAATATAACAGAGGCCAAAGCTATGGCCCCCTAGCTATAAGTTTTTCCCAATGGATGTATTTGGCTTTACCAATAAGGCTAAAGTAAATTCGGAACCAAATAGTTATGAGTATGGGAATTCAATCCCTGTTAATTATAAAGGGAGATCTTCTGTCTAATGCTACATTTAGAGTTTATTTGGTACTCAATTTGTTGCTCTGTGCAAACACTATAAGTTTCATTCCTCTCCTTCAAAGCTTATGTATACTTAACCATTATCATTATATATATGAATTTATATTTGAAGCATTACCAACGTATGACACTTGTATGCACTGTCAACAGTAAATCAAATGTCGTAAATAGTCATTTTGTAACCCATCTCTAAGGGGCTCAAAGCTTTTCAAAGTCCATGGAAAGTCCCAATGGTTCGCAAGTACCCATAACCAACTGAGCCAAGCCATTTCATCTTTCATGAGCTCTCCAACTCCCGCAAGTTTTAGGTCCCCATGAACTGACCCATCTGATCGAGTTTAGGTCGTGGTGCCACAACCATGGTGTCTCGAAATGATCTGACAAACAGCATGAGGAGATAAATATTAATCATTTATTTTTCATGAATAATTGAATTGTACGAACACTTTAACATACCTAAATATCTAAAGTTAACATGTTTTAATAGTTATGGGCCAGTTACTTTAGTAGGGAGATATTACATATTTGTAAAGTTGTATGTGAATTAAGGAGATTTAGCAGAACAAAATGTAGAATTAACCCTTCTAGCTATCAGATCATTGACCATCCTAATCAGAATTTTTGTCTAAAACTCAAGTAATTGTACTAACAAATTTCTAAGGAGTGTTTTTTCACACACGAATCCACTTTCAGGTAGCTATGTCTTCACGCTCCACCATATATTATTTGCCAGGGTCACTTGTCAAGTCAACTCACCAATTCTTCATCTCTTTTCAGCTGAACTAGCTGCAGTCTCTGGAGCGATGGAGTCCACCGACAGGAGCCCCAAGGCCTCTCACTCTCACCCTCACCCCCACATCCTGGTGTTTCCATACCCAGCCCATGGCCACATGCTCGCTCTTCTCGACCTCATCCACCAACTCGCTCTCCGTGGTCTAACCATCACCATCTTAATCACCCCTAAAAACCTCCCATTACTCTCTTCTCTCCTCTCCTCCCATCCTTCCTCCATCACTCCCCTCGTCCTCCCTTTCCCTTCTCACCCTCTCATCCCACCCGGAGTCGAACACGTTAAAGACCTTGGCAACACAGGGAACCTACCCATCATGGCCGCCTTAGGCAAACTTCGCGACCCTTTAATCCACTGGTTCAACTCTCACCCCAACCCTCCAATTGCCATCCTCTCCGATTTCTTCCTTGGTTGGACACAACACCTGGCGACCCACTTGAACATCCCCAGGATCGCTTTCTTCTCAGTAGGTGTGTTTTTGGCTTCTGTCTTCGACTATATTTGGAACAATGTTGAAAATTTGACGCCTTTGAGCGAAGTCGAGTTCAACTATCTCCATGGATCCCCGGTCTTCAAGCAGGAACATTTGCCATCCGTGTTTAAACTCTACAAGAGATCAGATCCTGATTGGGAGTTCGTCAAGGATGGCTTGGTTGCAAATACAAAGAGTTGGGGTTGCGTTTTTAATTACTTTGATGCTTTGGGAACTGAGCATGTTCGATGTTTCAAGACACAAGTAGGTCATGATCGTGTCTTCACTGTCGGGCCGCTTAGTTTGACAAGCCCGGATGTATCGGGGCGGGGCAATTCGGGTTCGGAGTCTGACCGGAATGACCGTGTGTTGGCTTGGCTTGACGGATGCCCCGATGGGTCTGTTGTTTATGTTTGCTTTGGGAGTCAAAAGCTGTTGAGAAAGGAACAAATGGAAGCCTTGGCTAACGGGCTTGAAAAGAGCGGGACGCGTTTTATCTGGGTGGTGAAAACGGGTACGACCAAACAGCAAGAAGACGGGTATGGTGTCGTACCCGATGGGTTCGAGGAGCGGGTGGCCGATCGGAGTATGGTGATCAAAGGGTGGGCCCCACAAGCGTTGATATTGAGTCACAAGGCGGTGGGTGGGTTTCTGAGCCATAGCGGGTGGAACTCGGTGCTGGAAGGGATAGTGGGTGGAGTCATGATACTGGCTTGGCCCATGGAAGCCGACCAGTTTGTGAACGCCAGGCTCCTGGTGGAGGATGTGGGTGTGGGTGTGGGTGTTAGGGTGTGTGAAGGTGCTGACTCGGTTCCTGACTCAGATGAATTGGGTCGGATCATCGCTAAGTCGATGAATGAGGGTGGAGTGAAGGCAAAGGCTAAGGAACTGAAACAGAAGGCTTTGGCTGCAACAAGTGATGGTGGGAGCTCCATGAAGGATTTGGATAGATTTGTAAGAGAATTGGATCAACTTAGAGAAAGCTAGATCCTGCTTTCCTCTATCAGCCCCAATAAAAATTCAATTCCACTCTTTAAATATGAATACATGTAAGCAAATCCTATGTTCGAGTGCTAATGACATTCTACTGTCAGATTCCAAATATTCCATATATAAATTTCAGTTGATTCATAGAAGATGTGTTGGCATAGGTTATGTCTTCTCAATAGACAACACCTTAGGATGAAAAATAGGTGTTAAACATGTGCTGACAGATAATCTTACACGAGCCTCACTTCATATACTTGCTAATGGCATCCTGATATAACCATCATGCACAAATTTCTCCCCCCTACATAACATGTCAATAGAGAAGATGTCAGTCATTAACATTGTAAAGACTTTCATTGTTCGTGCTAAGCACAAGAAGGAAAATGGTGAAACTTCTTACTTTTTCAGGAATGATGGTGGTCGATGCATAAAAGTGTTGACTACAAATCTTCCAGTATGTTGATGAATGTGTCCGCTGTGTCTGATACGAGCAACTAGCCAACGGATCGATACAAGCTGTTAAATCAGATGCTAAGAAGCACGAATGGAAAAAAGAGAAGTGGAATTCGAATTAAAAAAATGGAGAGGGGACCTCCCTAGTAACAGCAATCATCTGATATAGGGGACCTCCCTACATCAGCTACAATTGAGAAAAGAAATATGAAAACCAGTGTTCTAAAATGCAATTAAGCCCTATGAAGTTGAACATAGCTATAACAACCAATCTTGCCAATTCAAGATGTCAACAGTTAGCTTTTATTAATGATAAAAAAACCATGTTAGCTCACCAATAAGAATTTGCAATTAAAGCATTCTGAGATCTGCCCAAACATTCCTAATCCCTGGAGTAGTCGTCCACAGGTGCACCTGCTTGAACAAATAGCAATACCACCATCAAGAATATATCACTAGTCGGGCATAAATTGAAGCTGGTTTGTCTTCTCCTTGCATAAATTAGGCATAAGGGAATTTTGTAGCAAAATCAAACAGCCATGAAAGATGGCATCCCCTCTTCCCTAGAGAAATGGATCAGAAGAAATGGGGCTTTTTTTTTTTTCTGAAAGTTAGAAGAAATGGGGCATTTTTTTCTTTTTGAAGGTTAGAAGAAATGGGACTTTGTTCAAGTTTCTTGATGCAATTATGTTATCCAAGAGATTACATGTATGCATATGTGCCTGCATGTGCACATATGTATATGCATGCATATACTTTAGCGATCCTAGTTGATAGCATAGTCCCTGATTAAATATTTTAATACCATACCTGTTCATCTTTTTATTTGAAAATTTCCCTCAGCTCGGGGTGGTTATCGTGGAACAGGAAAAATAAATCTTTATGAGCTAGCAAAAAGGAAAAAGGGTGAGGCTCTATAGATTTTGGACTAAGATTACATTTGAAGGAAATTGAAAATTGAAGTAGCCTAATTAGATTGGTTTACAAAACCTTGTCAATACTCAAAAACCTCTACTTCCAAATCTACAAGTATGCCATTAGATATTCAAGTTTCTAAAATGAACCGGTAATCTTTACATGAGAGATATGTAGCCGAATCCATCCCATATTGTAGGGTCACTCTAAGCTTTCATGTGGATCAAAACATGCATTCAGACATGCAGAAGTAACCTTATTACAGTCTCGTTCCATTTCCTCCTCTTCCAATTATACTCCAAGACACAAATTACAAGGCAATACCTTTTCTAGCCTCTAAATCACATATTCCATGCTCAAATAAAAACCTCTAATCTTGGTTTAGAATGGAAAGGCTTAGATTTTTCTTTTTTCTTTTTTCCTTTTAATTTTGTTTTAATAATCTTACTGGCTTCTATTCGTTCTGAAACTATGATTATAAATAAACTGCAGTGCATAACTAGTAGAAACAGGCTGAAAAGCACACTTACCATTATATAAATCATTAAGATGAAGGGTACATTCTGTGCAATATCACAGCCTATCAAACTGTTGGCATCTTCTTCAAAAGCTGATTACCCTTGGGTACTTGAGCTTCAATTTTACTGATGTAGGTTTCCTATTGTGCAAATTACTCTCCATGCCTCATTTCATAAACCTATAAAATAAACATGTTTATATATCTAGACAGATAAATGGCACTAAAAAATAGTTCAATGCAGTTCAAATAGTTCCAATACAAAATTTTATGGAAAAAAAATGAGGCAGCACTCAACCATGAGAAAATGAAGTCATAAGACATCAAGAATCTTAAAATTAAGTACAAAAATCACATTCACCATCCCAATGTTAATAAAGTATAAGACAACTAATAGGGTTTACCTTGGCCAATCGTGCACTTAGTGTATTCATGAATAAAGGATGCAAACCACATTCACCATCCCAATCTTTATAATAGATAAGACAATTAATAAGGTATACCTCAGCCTATCGTTTTATACTTCAAGCACTTAGTATTATTTGATAATTAAAGAACAGAAATTATTTTCATTGCACAGCAATATTCTTTCTAGTACTAAGATTACAAATAAATGACACAAGACACATATAAAATTGGGGAAAGGAAAGGGAAAATAGTAAAAGCCTTCCCATGCCTTAAAGAACACTTTAAGTATTATGTAACTAGGCTTTTATTAGCCTAACTGTTGTCATTTCCACAATATTGTTTGTTCCTTATTACAATTCAGAGGGAGGGAAAGCATTATGCTTGTTCCATTAGGACTATATAACTTAACCCTGCAGTGAAGCAGTGAAAACCATGAGAAACATATATTTATAATGTAATGTTCTATACCTTCGAGTAATGAACCTCAGCATCATCAATTAGGCAGTGATGGAATAAAGGATGCATTAAAAATTATATATCATCATTTTCTCATAACCTCTGAGGAAGTAAGCCAGATTTGATCATCCAAGCAAGCATTTTATAAACTGAAATGAGGTCACCACACTGATGGTAAGCATTGAGCAATACTTCACAAATTTCATGATCTGGAGAAATGCCATAAGATAACATCATACAGAAAAAATGTTGTGCCTCAGTTATCAAACACCTTTTGCACAATCTATTGATAACTGCACTATAATCTCTCACCGAAATTTCAAAGCCCTTTTCCACCATTTGGCAGAAGAACATGAATGCACGGTGCACATCACCCTTCACACAATGTGCTTTGATTATAGTGGTGTAAGCAACTTTGGTCAAATTGACATTTTGTTCTAGAAGAGAAATCAGAAGCTTATCAGCATCCTTAAGGTTACCATATACACAGAGACAATTTATGAGAATATTATATGTGACAGGTGTGGGCTCAAGATTATTCAGCAACATCTCATTCACTAACTTAAAAGCCTTTTTAATGTTTTGAGCTTTGCAGAAACACTGGATGATGGTATTATATGTTACTTGATCCAGGTTTAAACCCTTATCACACATACTGTGAAGTAATTGGACAGCTTCTTGCAACTTCCGCTGTTTACATAGTGCTTTGATAAATACAGTGTAAGTGACATGAGTTGGAACAATACATTTTGCATCCATCTCTTGAAGCAACTCTAGGATGCAGTGCATATTTCCATCTTCACAATATGCATTCATAAGAGTGGTGTATGTCACAGCAGTTGGCTCTGAGCCATGAAGCCTGATAGTGTCCATGAATCTTCTTGCCTCAGGAAAGTTTCTTCTTTTGCAGAACCCATGAATGAGAGAATTAAAAGTGACAACAGTAGGAGTAATCCCTCTTCTAGTTATTAGTTTATATAACTCTACAGCCTCTTCAACATTACCATCCCTTACATACCCATCAATCATAATATTATACAGAACAATATCCTGCACCCAGTTATTCATTATCAAAGAATCAAAATACCTTCTTGCCTCCAATATCATCCCCTTCTCACATAGACTCAACAGAATGGCCCCACTTGAAATTGAATTTGGCGAAATTCTCTTTAAGCACATTTCTTTGTATAGATGAAGAGCCCTTTGCACTTCTCCTTGCTTGCAGAGCCCATGAATAAGGATGGAATATGTTACATGATCCGGTTCCAAGCCATTAGCTTCCATCTCATACAGCAACACCAGTGCCTCATCAACCTGTCCACTCTTACACAAACTGCTGAGTAATACACTGTATGAGAAGACACTCAACTGAAAACCACGTGAAAGCATCTCCTGCCGCAACTTTAATCCTTCCTCGACATTCCCAGTCTGGCAATGGCCACATATGAGTATCGTATATGTAACAAGATCTGGATTCAACCCTCTATTTAACATACTTTGAATAACCTTCCAAGCCCCATTCATCAGACCAAGTAGATGGTACCCTTTGGTGAGAATATTATATGTCACAATATCAGGCTCTAACCCATGCTTCTCCATGTCATTTGTGAATTCTAATGCTTCCTCCATGGAACCAGCTATACATAGTCCATGAATAAGAATATTGTAACTGTATGCATCAGGAACTAGTCCAAACTTAAGCATCATGCAAAAAAATGATTTTGCAACATCAGCAAAACCTAATTTGCAATATCTTGACATTATTGTGTTGAACGAAACAACAGAAGGCCCAAGCGTCTTTGCTTCAATTTCTCGCAGGAATGTAACAGCATCCTGTACCTTGGATTGCCCACAAAGGCCATCTATGATTATCGAATTAGTTTGCTTGCTCTGGGTAGTTCCAGTAGCTTTGATTTCATTATACACATCCCACATCATATCAGTATGCCTCAAGTTGTATAAAAGACTATTATAGGTCAGTATTGAAGCATGCAACTTCAGGTCCTTCATCTTTGCAATAACATAGAGAGCATCATGAACCATCTCAGATCTTGAATAAGCAAAAGCCAACATATCCCATACCAAACTGTTCTTGTCCCAGTCCCTAAAGCCATTCAAAAGGAGCTCACAAAGTGAAGGAGCAGAACCAGAGCCTATCAGAAATCACACAAAATCTATAAACAAAAAAATGAGCAGCATTTCAAATCTTTGGCCAAAAAAAAAGGAAAAACTTTTTAGCTAAAAATCATTTGGGTAATCATCTGGGATCACGATTACTACACCCAGATGTAAAGCAAGGCTAGTTTGACATAAATGCCATTTGCAACAACTAACAGTACATATCACTAATTAAAAATGCTAGGAAATGTACAATGATTTTTCTATGAATAGAAACCAAAATAACAAAAAAAATGAAAAAAAATTTCTAGTGAAACGCACCATAGAGTTTAAAAAAATCAATACCCCAAAAACAATACCTTCCTCTTTTAACATTTGCACCAAAAAAAACCGCAACTCCTTGAGCCGCCTCTGTCCCGCCAAAACATGGGCCACAACGAACAGTGAGAACCTTGAATGCCGGAACCTATACTCATTCCTCATAAAATCAAAGAAAACCACTGCAAAATCAGGGCTTTCAACTCTCAGACAATTTATAATTTTATCAACCTGTAACTGATTCAAACTCAAAACCATGTTCCTAAAATAATCCCCAGCTAAAAACCTCCTAAAACCCAATTTTTTCAACCCAGAAAGGATCTCAAAAACAGGGTCTTTAGGGGGCTGGAAAATATAGGGTTCCTCTTCTACGAGATTGGCAACGGAGACTGAAGGTCTGAAGAAGATTATGGAAGAAAGGGGGGAGAGACTGTGAGGTTTTGCCAGGAAACTGAAGGGTTTCCATTTATTGAGCATGGAAAATCAGGGTTTAGGGTTTTAGGGTGTCACCTTTTAGAAATGGTGATAACTATTCAGTAGGGGTTTGCTCTGAGAGAAAGTGGGAGAGAGGGTTCCAAATTGAGAGTACAGGGTTTTAGGGTTTAAGAGAGCCGTTAGTTAGTTTCCCGGCAATTTCAAAGACCTCCGAGAGAAAGAGAGGGTTTAGCTTATAGACGGATAGGCAAACGGGGAAGATGACTCATTTCTCCCGTGGAAGTTCGTTCATAAATAGAAACGGCGTCACTTTGGTTGAAACTGCAGATTCTGACAGGTAAATGGGCACTTTTGATTTTTAACCATTTTTTAGTTTCCACAAACCTTTCTTTTTAAAAATAACTTTCATACATTTTCGCTTTATTATCTTACAATTTAATATAATTATTAGATTTTATTTTATTTATGTATGGTAATTTCAATTTTTAATATTTGATCAATTTTTAACTAAATCAATAAAAAATCGAACAAATAATATATTAATAAAATATTATATATATTATTTTTAATACTTTTTCTTATTCCTCTTAAAAAATTCTTTTTCTTTCTATTTATATATGTGTGGGGGCATGTGTGTATATATATATATATAATTATTTTTCAATTTTGATATAATTGCTCAAGTGGATAAAGTAGTTCAATCTTCATTTGATTTGATAATTCCTCACAATATTGGTTCGGTTTGATTTTTCATTCAACAATTTTGATTTTTTTGGTTTTTGAATTTTTAACATCGAATCAATTGGATCAACCATTTGCACATTTTTAATCATACACGTAAAATTTTAAGATATAATTATTCTTTTGACATCAATCATAACAATCCATTTTTTATTAAAAACATAATATTTTCAATTGATTTGAATATTAATATAAAATTGATTTAAAATTTTAAATACATATATAAAAAACTTGTTATATTTAATTGTTGATTTATTGAAATATTAATTATACCAAAAATAATATGACCTAACAAGTTGTCATTTAAAAATTTAAAGATTCAATTTGGGGAAAAAATGATTTAATGGCCAAGCCAAGCATCATGATAATGTATTTGTTAGTTGGAGGGAAGCAAGTAGAAACAGAATAAGAGGTGATGCCTAAAGTAGAAAAGATTTTTGGACCCCAAATACAAGATAGAAAACACAAATCTTACAACCCACTACCATAATTCCATCAACTATCTTATATTTTATGAACAAGAGGCTGCCTCATGCAATGGCAAAATACCCTAAGTTTGGTTTAACACTCAATTTCCAATTATAGAATTTTTCATTAAAATTTTTTATTCTGCAAACCAAAGCAAACATGAATGGGTTTTGAATTTCCTGACAAGCAAATTAAAAGCACCTTTTCATCTTGCTTTAATTTGTAAATTCTTCCAAAAGTCTTTGCAAAGATGAATGGTAGAGCAGCTGACAACATTCTGTCTTGTTTATGTTTTACTCCTTTTCTTGTCTTGGTTTGGTCCCTTTGCTCTTTAAATTTGCCTGACTGCAAAGACAGAGATTGATAATGGGAAGATTAGCTAATCCATGTGGAGAGGGGCCATGAACTGATCAGAATTCAACTCGTGTAACTTTCTGTTTGTACCCCAAATTCAATGCTAAGTAGCAACAGCACATGACTGTCCTAGGTACACATTGAGCATTCATGATACTTAGTTCAGCATTTGGTTCAATAATACATGTATGCATCCTCTGCTCAAAGAATGGGGTTCAAATCTCTCAATGTGTTCGAATAGTCAAAGGGTGTATTTAAAACCTCGAGGGATACAGAATTTTTGTGGGTAGAGAGTAAGGAGAAAGACTGTGTCAAAGAATGATGGATGAGATTTCTTTGTCTATGCAGGCCAGAGGTTTGCCTCAAACCTTTTAGGACTCAGGAGTGCAAGTTAAGAATAATTTGAGTTTGGACCCATTCCTCTTGCATTGAGAAAAACACTGCAACTAAAAGGCTATTAAATCATTAGAATATATTGAGGCATGCCATAACCATTGCACCTAAAATTGACCCTTTACAATAAACTTAACTATTATATGCAGTTTTCACCTTCACTAGTTTTTCTTTTTGCCTTCTCAATTTCTAAAGGAGAGACTGCAAAGCTATATGAATATTTGAAGTATGAACCTGTTTAAGGATTATATATTCCCCTTCATATCAGACTGGCCAACTGGAAATGATGATTAGTATATTAGCGTAGGAATAATATAAACATATAAAATTTTCAGCAGCATTTGTCATCATCTTCATATTAGGCTGGTAATCTAACAAATTAATGATAGATCCAAATCACTAAATATCGGTCCCCTACTTTCAGATATGGATTAAGCCACCAGACACATGTATGATATATGCAGACATTTAAAGCAGGTGCTGACTTCTATCTGATATAAATTATGCCTGTAATTTGGATTAAGCCAATGATCAGTTTAGCTTAGAGATCTAATTCAATAACATATAGAATAATATTCATAAACATCATTCATTTTGATGAGATAACATATATAGAATATATATCCAAATTTCAACCTACTGTTATTGGTTTTGCTTACAAAATAAGGAGGAAAAAGAAAAGATGGTAATTCATAATGAAATACACATTTCACCAACTTAGGTATGGTAGCTTTTGCATTCCCTCCCACAATATATATAAAACCCTAAACTTTTATCAAACTCAAAAAGCTCACCTTTACATCTACCCATATCGAAGACAAAAGGCAAGAACTCCATGATTTTCTCAAGCATGTCTAAAGCTAATGTCAGGAGACATATTCTGGAGAAGAACAGAAGTCCTAAAGAAAAAGAGAAGCCAGCACAAAGTGTGCTGTCCAAACACTTGAAGAAAATCTACCCAATTGGACTTCAAAGGAGCACTTCATCATTATCACTATCATCCTTATCATTGTCTTTGTCACAGAACTCGAATGACTCCTCTCTTACAGATCATTCTAGCACCCCTCTGGAGCAGAAGATTTCATTAGCACTCAGCTTGATTGCTCCCCATCATGAAAGAAGAGAATTCGTCGTCCCGGTTGTTAAAAGTGTCCAGCATCATCATCATCAGCAGCAGCAACAACCAAGTCAGGATCCTGGTAGTGGAGAACTCAGGAGGTGCAACTGGGTTACAAAGAATAGTGGTAAGTGTGTTTTAGAAATGCTTTTACTTTCTTCTCATTTTGCACATGATATATGAATTGTTTAAGCACAGCACAGAAAACCTGTATAGGAACACCTTCTAAATGCTTTCATAGAATCTTAATCAGGCAGTGAATAATTGGATTCAGCATATTGAAGGAAACACTAAACTGTAAAGTCCAATAAATTTCTGCAGACTGCAGCTTAACAGTTAATTAGGTGGCCTTGAGGTCAAATGTAGAGAAAATTTTCCAAGCCCCGAGATTCGATTAGACACATCCAGAAATAGCAAATAGCATATGATCACCTGTTTATCTGATATTTAGCTAGTGCAGCTCCATCAAGGACATGGGTAATTGCAAAAATAGGAGGAACTACTGAATACTATGAGATAAAAGAAAGAAATGTTATACAACTGTGAAATGGAAACATCAAATAAATGTAAACAAAAAAGAAGGTAGCATTGTATTGGTTTCAATTATTTTAAGATTCTCTCCGATGGAATCATCGTCAGATTTCATACCAAAGTCTGACTGTTAATAATGGTCATTAATATTCATTGTGAAGAAGCATCTCAACCACTTGGTTTATAGCAAGTCTTGGATCTTTTTGTCTTCCTGAATTAATTTTTAGCAGGTCCAAGATCCAAATGCAATCAAAATTTCTTCAACCCCATTTAAACAACAAACCAACCAGCATTTCAGAATTAATGGGTTGGATACTTGTTGTTTGCCTCTTTCTTCTTTTGGTACAAGTTTTTGGCTCTTTCTTGTCACCATCTTCACCACAGCAACTAATATACCTTATCTACATACCTGTACTGATTCTTATAGCAGTTGTTCATCTTCACAAAGATATCAAAATGACATCATACCAGCTTCAAATTCTGTCATTTCTCTTTGCAAACATCTCTACTAATAAATTGGAAAACACACATAAAATTTTAAATTCAAATGAGATAATCAGGTATCAGTATCACCCTTTACATTGTACAAGTACAGTGTTTTGAGTGGTTGCTTTAGAGCTAAATCTTTGACATTGCCTCCGGTGGTTAAGCTGTGAAATTGTGCATCTACATGCACATTAACCTGATAAGATAGAACAACCGCAATAGTCAGGCAACTATAATCAACAAGAAACTTCCCTTAATTACCTATCATTATCTAGCAGTTGAGAGTTACGTATAAATTCAAAAGGCCAAGATGTTTATTAGTCTATATTCTATGTGTATGTATGGATATCGTCACAGTACTTATTCTTTGACTTGGTCATTGTTACGGTAACTCTTGATTCCTGAAACATCCCATCTTAAGAAATAGCCATGAATTATTATGATATGCATATAAAGAACCGGCCAAAAAAAAATAAAGTAAAACAAAGAAAAGAACATGGGAAGAGGCTGTTGATGACTTGATGGCTAAGAAACTAATGAAAAGTTTTGATACAGATAAAGTATACGTATCATTTCATGACGAGCAGTGGGGGGTTCCTGTTTATGATGACAAGTAAGTTGTTCGAATTCATTAACATAAGTACTTATCGAATTTATTGACATCCTCAAGTTATAAGTAATCAAAACAGCCAATTGTTCGAGCTGCTTGCATTGTCTGGTATGCTGATGGACTACAATTGGACAGAGATTTTGAAAAGAAAGGAACTATACAGGTACAGTCTTCAATTTGCAAGTGCATGGATTATCTAAAAAGTTTGATGAACATTGAGCTGAAGCTTGCAGTTTTGGTTGATAATACAGAGAAGCCTTCTCTGGCTTTGATCCTGAGATTGTTGCTAAAATGGGGGACAAAGAAATCAATGAGATATCATCAGACAAAGCCATCATGTTGGCAGAGAGCAGAGTGAGGTGCATAGTAGACAATGCTAAATGCATACTGAAGGCAAGTTTTAAAATGTCTGATTACTTTTTTGGGGTGTTCTTTACATTTACATACATTTGATTGCTCAACGGACTTGTTTATCCAAATACAGATTGTGAGGGAATATGGATCATTCAGCAGCTTCATGTGGGGTTACGTGAATTACAAACCAACCATCAACAGATACAAATACCCTAGAAATGTTCCCCTCAGAACTCCAAAAGCAGAAGCCATTAGCAGGGATTTACTGAAGCGTGGATTTCGGTTTGTTGGCCCTGTGATTGTGTGCTCATTCATGCAAGCAGCAGGATTGACAATTGATCATCTGGTTGATTGTTTCAGATACAGTGAATGTGTAGGCCTTGCTGAAAGACCTTGGAGGCACATTTAACATCTCTATACTAACTCCTAAACTCCCTTTTCCCTCCTTTTTTGTATTGAACAAAACCTAAGCTCTTGATGTGTATAGTCATAAGGAGCATCTATGAAGATGGCTATGAAACTTTTTTGCATATGAAGTGAAACAGTAGCCTCGGGTTGTTTATCCAGTAGATATATGTGAATTTGAGATCTATTTCTTGGGTTGGCAGAATGTAGATTGAAAATACCATCCTTCATTCTTCAGTCTGTTTACTTTATGGCAGCAATATGCAGTTTTTTCTTCTCCCCACCAAATGAAAACAAAATATGGTGTTGTCAAGCATATTAGATTTATGAGTGTGCTTTGGATGATGATGATTATGGAGTTGATGTCCTAACGACAACAATAGAATAATTGCAGAAGGTTTACTTGCTAATCCTGTTCCTGTCCATATTAGCAAGCTATCGAAGGCTGTCAACTGTTTCATCGGTAGTTACAAGGGTTAGGTAAATGGGAAGATGTTCATATGGGGAGCCAATCATTAGGATCAAACACCAGAATTTACTTTTATTTTATTGATTTGAACACTTTATAGTACTAATAAACAAATGTTTATCAGTACCCGTGTCTCCGTCAGTCAAAGAGTGGGAAGAACGCAAGTCAACAACCCACCTTCACGTAGAGATAGTCCAACTGGTTTCAGGATTACACTCTTCAGGAAAACAACTGAAAGGCCCAATACTATTTAGAGAAGGCCTGTAGACTTCATGGATTTCCCTGCTACCTTGCAGCTATCAGTTATTTTCATTCTCAGCTGGGAAAAGAAAACATCTGTGTTGACATTGATGTCATCATATCATTTTGAGTTGAAGAATTCATAAACCTTGAGCTCAAAGTCTAGAGGGTTTAGTACTTTCTATATAATTGGCCATCAGCAACCTTGATGAACGAGGAATGCAGCATATGGGCTAGTCATCCTGTGCCAAATGCAGCTGGCCACAAGAACATTTGGATTAGGCCATGGTTCGCAAAGCTGGATGTTGGATTGGATATATCACATTGCTAACATTAATGGGTCAATCATGGATTAATAAGTTTGGTAATGGAGAAACTCTTTACAATCAAATGATCTTATTCCTAGAGAAATATGACTCATGGAAAACCGGCCCAACTGTTGCATAGATTACAGCAACAAAGGATTATCAACTGACGTACGTACTGCCATGTAAGAACTTAAAGGAACATGCTGATCTCAATCATGCACCTCACCAACAAATGCTGCTGCAGCCTCAAACTCGTCAGACACGATGTCCCGTTGCTGATATAACGTTGCTCTCAAAACCCCTCTTGAACTAGACACAGATCCCATGATAACACTAATTTGTTATAACGTCCATTTCTTGACACTATCATCTCCCAATCTCTTTATGAAAACTATGATTACAGCACTTTTCTCCAAACTTGATATCTATCAACCGTGTCTTTTAAGAGCCATCTGTGCTCACATAGTGTGTTGAATTCATCCTTATCTTGATGAATGAAATACTTCACCTAATCCACGTATGACAAATATCCTTCCATGATTTCCGCTCTTGGTTTTTGAAATTGAACGATGTATTGTCCACTACTTCCCATAACCTGACAGGCCTGAACTATTTGCCGCATGAGGGTATTTTCACTGGAAAACTCAGATATATCAGAAATTTGTTCCAGCTTTTGCTCTCCATGTGTGGGCACACCTGCTGACCTTGAAAAATGGTTTCAGTTGTTTCTTGGCGGAGGCAAAAGACATGTATTGTTGGCAAGATCACAAAAGTGAGAGCACAAACAAGGATCATTGAAGCCTTTTTCTCCACATGCTCAACTGTTCTCTAAAGTCCTGAATAATGATATCTCCACCAAATGTAACTATCATTTTGCTTCAAGGATATTAGGGGACAAACAAGATAAGGCCCCACTCCCCTCCAGGCCTCCACTTTTTGCCTACCTCTGCTTCTCTTTGATGATTTATCATTTTATCTTGAACTACAATCAATGTAAAGAATACCAAGCTGGACCCTCACTCTGCAAAGACAAATGGCAGCAAGAGATGACCAAGAAGAACCAGGTAAGAGATCAGGGTGCCACGTCTAAACTGTCAGACAACAGTTTTTAAGTTATTAATTAATTTCTTAACCCTTCAGTCTCATGTTATAAATAACTTCTGGTCAAAATAAGCAGCTTCCATGATTAAAATCTTAGGTGGAGAGGCCTAGTCTGCTAGCAACTACCAAGAACTTGTCTAAACCCTGATGTTTATCCTGAATCAGATAAAGTTCGGTTTGTGCACGTGATTGTGACCTGGGTGATGTTGACCTATAAAACCCACAAGGATCCCAACAACAGCCACCCATCTGCAAGCAACTTGGTGAGCAGAATGCTAACACATGGCAAGAAATGTTCATCTTGGCTGGCTGCTACACATTCCAACAGGCAATGATGATTTTGTGTACTTCCACCGCTTATTTCTTAACAAAAAGCTCTAAACCTTAGTAGACTAATTATAACACTAGTATAGCAGAATCCCAGCCATGGAAAGCCCGGTATAATGTAATTCTGCTATACATTCCAGTTAGATTTAGCTGATAATTAATATCCCTATTCTTTAGTAAGAATTTATTGGAAATATTTAATTGAGCAGTTGATCCTATTCCTTCATGCATTAATGAGATTAATTCATTAACTATAAATACATTTGATATGAGTTTATATTAGATGCACAACTATGTATAAGTTCTATAAGTTATGGATCAATAAAAAATCGAAAATGATTTATCTCTTTAAATATAGATATACTTTTCATCTCTCAATATCCTTGGGACATGACCAAAAGTGAAAGAAAAGCCATGTCCCAAGTGTAGCAAAACTCCCAAAACAGGGATCCACAGGAAAAGCTCCAAGTTGTTGTCAGGTGTGGACAAAGAAAAGAAAGAAAGGCATAGGGCATGGCAATTGGCAACTAGAGAGGATAGACCCCGCCCAAGGCGTTGAAAGGGCATCATCATCTTCAATTCCTGATCGTGCATTCCGTTCCATTCCAATTGCTAAATGGGACCCCAACATGTGATGTTCCTTTGTTGGTTACTAATAATCTTTCTTTGCTTTCAATGTCAGCATCGACAATATTTCCATATGTAATCCTATTCTCCCCCCCATCGACTCGATTGTTGATTTGAAACCCATCTCTCCTTTGTCTCAATCTGAAGCTTTCAGCTTTTGGGTTCCAATTCTACATTTAAATTTTTTAATATTAATTTATGAACATAATTTTTTAAAAAAGTAAATTCCAACTTAACCCTTTAAACATGAGATATATGCATATAAAACTGAATCCAATGATCGAAGAAGACGGGTAATTGATTTGGAAAAACTTTCATAGGTTGCCCTGAGGTAGCAAAACTTGTCCTTTCCAATACAAAATGGTCAAAAGAAAACCAAAAAAAATGTTAGCAGTAGCCAATAGTAATAGTACTAAAGATGATACCATCAGACGGCGGGGACAAAATAATAAATCTGTGGATGCCAGCCAAGGTGTTTTGGGAACAAAGAGAAGACGTCACGAATTTATCATCAGCAAAGAAAAATCTGATTTAGGTACATCGTGGCATTGGTTTCGAAAGTGGGATACAGAGAGCAACATGGGCATATGCCTTCTTTGGGACATATGAACCCTTTTTTTATTCAATATCCAACATGAAGTAATCACCACAAATGAACCCATGGCAGATGCTCAAAAAGAACTGGAAGGCTAGCTTTCAAGAACACAGAGATCGAAATGTCCCTATTTACATAAATATTTCTCTCTTTTTTTAAGACCCCAATCTACAAATTATTTATCAAACAGAGTCCATTCGGAGGTGAAAGAAAAGAAGAAGAAAAAAAAACAAACAAAATCAAAGATAAAAGCTTAAAGAAGAAATACAACCAATTCTACTCACTTCTCCACTTAGCTGACGCCAAGAATATTTACAGCGATTCCTCCTACAACGTTCCCGGGGAAAACCCATATACTGAATCTATCCTAACAATCCTTCATCCCAAGTCCCAACAAACCTACTAAGTCTTATTTCGTCTTCAGTCAACTCCCTGGTATCGATATTACTGGCACCTCAATCTCAAAACTGGCACGAAGTACCAAGCCTCTGTCTCTGCTTCTGACCTAAGGTGACGGATTTACGTTTCTCAAATGCTGCGTAGAGCAACTCCTGGAACTTCTCCAAGAAGTAGGCCCATTCCTCCTCATTCATGTCAGCCAGCTTCACAAAGCTCACACTTGCAGGAAGCTGCTCATTTGCACTTCTATGCCCCGATGAGCTTGTAAGATAGCCATTTTCTTGTTTTGTTCCAGAAAATTTTGAATACTTCTGGCTCTTGTCACCTAAGCTGGTATCTTTAAGTGACATTGACAGCTTCGAGATGGTCGGGATCCTTTGAAGAGCTTTGAAAGCAGAAAAATTCTCCTGCTCTACTTCTCCTTCACTGTCCTCATCTTCCTCAAAGCATTCCTCCAGCTTTGAAAGTGGAAAACGATTATTCATAAATCCATTTCCCAATTGGAATGGAGCTCTGGTCATAAAATCCTCATTAGCCATTTTTGGGGCGAAGTCTGATTCTGGTTCCTCACAGTCAATATCAAACTGGAACTCTGCATCTCCCATCTCAGACTTAGGAGATGACAGCTCCCTCTCTGCTACCAACCTCCTTGCCTCCAGACAAACAACCTCTAGCTCACTAGGTTCCTCCTCTCCAGCCCGAAACTCCCTACTCATCATCTCACCAATTTCAGCAAGACAGAGACCAAAAGCTGCAGCTTCCTTAAGGAAAATCGTGCAGAGGACCAGAACACGGAGACAAGCCTCCCTTATCATTGGGAGTTCCCTTCGCAGCATCTCGCAATCCTTAATAGGATCAAGATTTTCTATGTACTCAAGCTCATCCTCGGAGAAAGGAATTGAAGCCTGAGGCCAATGAATCCACTCAAAGTATGGATCCTCCAAAGTTTCTGGCAAGCAAAGGCCATGGTCAATAGGAATAAGTTCCACTTGACCAAACCTCCCAATACCATCCAGCTTCCGGACTAAAAGGTTTCCTGCATGCCTGTCTGTGTTAAATATCCGTATATCAAGTATCCCTATGCGGTGTACAGCAGAAACAGGGAAGCTTGAGGTTCCATGATCACTAGCATCAAAATCATGCTGTATAAACTGTTGGAAAGATGCAATCTTGCTAACAAGATTCTTCTTGTAAGGGTTATGTCCATTGACACCACCATTGACATTGAAGACCGAGTGAGTAATCTTCACCAGTGCCGTTGGTGGCACATTGGCAAAATGACCATAGTCCAGAAGGTAAGCCACAACTTCTCTGAAACCTGTCTCCCCTACTCGAACTGAACGTTTCAAACCCGGTTGTCCAAGGGCTTTCCCAACAAAGCCTTTTGGATTGTTTGGTGCAAAAGGTTCTTCATCTGTTGGCTTCACAATTGCAACACTCTCACCTCTAGGATTCCTAAAATAGTAGGCACCTCCCAGACCACTATGAACGGGAAGTGGATCAACACCCATCTTAATTGCCTTAACAATGTCCTTAACCACAACTTTTAATACATCAAAGCTATCAGAATGTCCCAGTATCTCAATAGGACCACTTCCATCTCTCTGCTGAAGATCCCTTCCAGTAGGCGAAAGACAAGGAGTAGAGGAGCTTCTGTGAAGATAGTTCCGTGTTAGGAGAAGTGGGGAATCATTCCGAATGGCACTTAGGTCATTTTTCAACTCCACATCCCCAAAAGTCAGTGAGCTTTGCTCTGTGGGGAAATTAAGCGCAACCTGCAACCTCCTTTTAACCGTATGAGCATTGTCACTGCGATCCAGCTCCATGCCCAAGACACAACCAGTCTCTGTTTGCACAAAGACCCGTCTCCTCCCAGCAGGTTGTCTCCCTTCCATTCTATTGTTCCTAGGATATTCCCCTCTAAGAGGACTTTTAAACACTGCCACTGCCATCTGAGTTTGAACAGGACTGTCCAACTTACGAGACATGAAAAGTCGAGAAAAACCAATCACGGCTTTCCGGGCCGGAGGCAGAGGCGACAATGGAAGAGAGCTTCTTCCCCCCACAAGAGGACGCCAAACTCCAAAGCCAATCGCAATTGAACAAGAAAAAACTTCAATTCACCAACAATCATCAATCAATAAAAACCAAACCAAAACCCCAGCCCAAAAACTGGAAAGGAAGGAAAAAAAAAAAAGAACCCAATCTACAAAATCGGCAGAACCAAAATGAAGATCTATCCCTACACTACATCGCATGAACCATCTTTAGTAGCCATAAACAATACGAAACCCCAAAAACCTGTAAAAAAGAAACAATATTTGATTTAAGACCCAGATTTTGATTTAGCACATAAAAGAATAACTATTATTATATATACCCATGTATACCCTCAATGGTTGAGCTTAAACAAACAAGTGTAAAGCTAGCTAAGTAGCAGTTACCAAAATGAATGCATTCATGAATCCAAAACAAACAGAATCCCACACCCAGAAATACAGAGTAAAATTAATGCAATTCTTCAATATTCAAGGAATCAACTAACAGACAACTAAGCTGCTAATATGAATATTAGCTTAAAAGCATTCATATAGCAACTGACCCAAGAAACTTCCAGAGTAAATTTTTGCTATCATTTACTTAAAAAGATATTAAAGAAAAAAGAACTGTCAAATTAAAAAAACGCCCAAATCAAATTTAATATTTTCAATTAATTCAACAAATACATACTAAGAGGCACTCTCTAGACATTGAATCTTCAACGTCCCATCTTACTTAAAACCCCGACACTGAACCTAGGAAAAACCAAAACAAGACAAACCAAAACCCAGTTTTAAACCTACAAATTTAAGATAATTAACTTACCAGATTTCGAGATCTGAAGGAACGGTACAAAGAAATCTCGATTACCCGGCTTGCCGATTAAAAACCAAAAGAAAACAAATAAATTTTCCGAGTTGATTTAAGAATCGGAATAAGACCAGTTGAGATTGAAGAGAAGGAATCGGGGGGAAATGTAAAAGGCGGCAAGGAATCGTCCGGGTTGACTCAGTAGTCTAAACACAGGAAACTCCCTTCTCTCTATCTCCCTTTCTCTTTCTCTTTCTTCCTTTCCTGTTTTTTCCTTTCAGCTCTGTCTCTCCTTCCTCGAAGAAACGTTCTTTAACTCAGTTTCTTGCCTTACCTTGCTCCTTCCCTGGGTTGATTAACTAACCCTAGTTAACTCTATCACTCTCTCTCTTCCTTGCTAGTTCCTTTTGCTTTTTTGGGTTTTGTTTTATTGGTTAGCCTTCTGTTCTGTTAAAGCGGGGGAAATGGAAGGATCTAGAACTTGGAATCAGGACCGTTGGATGTAGGAGAAGGGGGACTGGGCCGTTGGATGGGTTTTCTCCTTTGGGGATTTGTGTGCGGCGGTGACGTGGAGATAATGGATTGGATGATGACGTGGCCGTAGTCACCGTCTTTCCAGGCAGTGTTAGCCAATGGCCCCGTTTTCACCAATGTTTTCCTCGCCGATCTGATCGGCGAAATCTAATTGACCCTCATTTGTTGGAAACTTACGAAAATACCCAATTTGTTGAAAAGACGGAACTATCCTTGTGCTTAAACTGGGTCCCTAGTGTATCTGTTGACTGTTTTCAGGGGCATCTGATCGTACGGTTTTGATTTGACGGATTGAATTCCAAGAACCAAATATTAGGGTCTTAGACTTAGTTTTGGTTTTAGTGGAGTTAATCAGGATTATCAATCAATTAAGCTCAAAGCAAAATTCAATTTGTCATAATTATAGTTATTCCTTGGAAATGTTTTTAACAATCTAAATTAGTTACTGCACTGGTACATAAAATAAAATTACATAAAATTCTAATGTCGTAATTATTAATAAATTATTTCATAGTAATAAATTAAAAAAATTGATGTATACATAATCTTTTTATACAAATCATCGTATTCATCTTGCTATAATAAGTTTATTAAACCACATACATATGGTTGACCAAATAAAAAAATTATATCTACACTAAGATAAATAAATCTTCGTGTTAATCATCAATTATAAATTTGTAAACCGTTATTTCATGTTTAAAAATAATTAAAAAAATTAAAAACAAAAACAAACTTCAAACTCTTTATTGAAAAGTCTTCACCACCTAATCTTTGGCTATCAAACTTAGTTTATCCTGTTAAACACAAATTGAAAGTTGAACTTCATATTGTTTTGTTTTAATTGAAATCTTTGGGTGATCATTAATTCAATTCGGTCCTTAGATTAAAGTATTTATATTTTCTGTATTGTTCGTATGCAAATTTGACACACTATCACTTAATAAGAGAGTATATAATCTCGTAAATATGAAAAAGTAAAAGTTTAAAAATCTTTTAAAATAAATTTTTTAAAATATGAGTATTTTCTAAAATTTTTAACTTTTAAATTTTCTTATTAACGAGATGATGATATTTGGTTAAGCAATATTGAATAAAATTTAAACATTATCATTGTATCAAATATAAACCTTAGATAGAGGAGACATTTTTGGATTTGTCAATTTGATTTGATTATGTAGTCAAAATTAAGGTTGACATACAAGGGATAGTTTCTTTATTTTGAACTGACATAAGTGCCCCCTATTTGCATTTAAAATTTTGTCACATCTAATGAGGACAAATGGGGCAATTATGTCTAAATCTTATAATTTTTTATTGGATTATAATTAAAAATGTTATTTACCCTAATCAACCCCAAAATTGAAAGTATCACAAACTTCCATTTTTGACATTTTGTGTTGTTGAAGGCTAAACATATTTTAATTCAGATAATCAAATAGTTATCCGCAAAAAGTTTAGAGAAAATAATAATAACAAAAATGTAACTTTATCTTTGGGTTACATAATCAAATTAATGCAATTTAAAGTAAGATCTTGCCTGCATGTTGCATGCAACTTTCCCAAATAAATTTCTTATAAAATTGGGTATTTAATGGTCAAGTGGGAGTTAGGACTTAGGTTGATTCTCCTTTATTATCTTCCTTTTTTTTTTCTTTTATCTTATAAATATAAATGAATAAAAACATTAATTGCTTATGGTGAGAAAGTGATTAAAATAGAAGTTGAATATTGTGAGGTTATAATTTGATGATAATAACATCCCAAGCAAGATTTTAAGATCCATGAAGTGACGGTATTAATATCTTTACACGTTTAAAAGGAATTACATGACAAAAAAATAATTATTGAAGAAATATAGAATAACATTTTAAAAAGATATATTGCTTTTTTTTATATGGTCTATTTGTCGATTTTAATATATATATATATATAAATTAAAAAAAAAGAAAATTTTATGTAAAAAATACTCAATAATCTCCTTTTGTATGGTAGGCAAACTAACTTGATATAAAAAGCCGAAAATGACATGTAACAAATTGTAATACACGAATTGCGATTTTTGTGGTTAGGTTGCAGCCTAAAACACAGTCCAAATAAATCTTAATCAAATCTAGCATCCTTTGATAATTTTCACGAAATTTATGACATAATATTTAAAAATTTTATTAAATCATTCAAAAAAAATTAAATAAATTATTATTCTTTTATTGTGTTAAATTAAATTTTTATATTTTTATTTTGAATCAAATAAGTATTTATAATTAATAGTTGACTAATTATAATTAATTAAAATATCATTTGTTGTTTTATATTACGTGATGTTAACATTATAATATTATCATATCATAATAAATAATGACGTAACATTCTGATGTAATATGATAATATTAATTACATAACATTTTCATCCTTCAAACCAATATAAATGACGTAAAAATAATCTGTGACATTATAATTGATGACAATAAGTCAATCATTAGTCATATAAATTTATTTAATTCAAAATAAAAATATAAATACTTGATTTGAACCCAATGACTTGTTCAAAATTTTTTAAATAATTTAGAAAATTTGTAAAATGTTAAACCTTTAAAAGTAAAACCCAACCTTTCTTTTCAATTTTTTTTCTTTACAAATGCTAATAATTAGTAATTTTTTTTCTTTTCAACTGAGGATTTCTTTGTTCTAAAGCTTGACCATTTCTTGACCAGATAGTAATTTTTTATGTAACAAGATTTAATCATGTCACTTTCTTATTAAAAAAAGGGAAAAGATAAAAAAAAAAAAAGAGAGAGAGAAGAACTCAAAGAAGAAGGAACTAGGAATGGAAAGAAGTAAATTATTCTAGATGCCAAACTCCCAAAAATAGCTACGGCAAAGGGTTTGACTGATGAGCCTGATGCAAACTTTACCCTTATTTTTTCCTCCCACCATTTCTTTCATTTCATTAAATTTGACTGGTGGGGCTCCACGTAACCTCATTCCCTCCCATCATGTCTTGTCTCGTGTGCAATGAAACAAAGTATTACTACTTTAAAACCATTTCGTATTTTCCTTTTCAATCACACATAGTCAACAAATTCCACCTCAACTCCATAGACTTTTACTTTACAAGAAAATAAGAATAATTATGTATTTATTACCGTATGATTTTTCATTAGTTTAATCTAAAATATTAATCTAAAATGGGATTTCTTTAATAACAAGTCATTATCTAGTAGGATTATTTATTAAATGATTAATCATGGATTAGGTCCGTGCAAGACGGCACCGTGTTCATGTGTCGGCAAATGCAAGATGGAGCCCATCCATAGCAGATTTTTAATATTTATTTTTGGTTTAAACTAAAGTACTATTACTAATATTATATATTTGAATATGACTTTAGTCTGATTCTGATATCAAATAATTTTTCTTTTACTCTATTTTATTTTGTATTGTGTTCAAGCAGTCTTTTATTAGAATGCTCGTAACCTTTTTTTATGTCTGTCTAATTTTGACATAGACTTAACTTTTTCTGATTTATTTATGGAGAAAAAAGAATTAAAATAAAAAGAAGAAATCCCTATTAAATATCGGAAATTAAATTCTGTATTAAAATTGAGATAAGAGAGTAGGATAACCACAGGGTCAAGGTCAAACAACTAGCATGGACTGTGCACGTGACGGTGACTCAGAGTCTTTTTCGTTTTAAATCCCATATCCTGGTATTATCCTGACACGTCTTCTTTGTCAATATATTCGTATATTTTTGTTATTTTCAGCAGCAAATACAAAAAATAATAAATATTTTAAAAAGGACTTGGTGCTGTGTGCCCATTGTTTCATTTCGGATAAATCGAAAGGCAATATTTATTATTAATATATTAAGCTTTTGGATCACACTTCTTGACCTTAAGCCAACGTGCATGCACCGGATCCAAATCAAGCTATTGGCATTTTTTTTTCAAATTTTTTAATTATTTCTTTTGATATACTGTTAATAGTCGTTAATTCGGTTGAATTTACGAATGCATTCTATGCATGTGAATGATGACGACGAGTATATTATAAGACGGATAGAAAAAATAATGGAGGAGAGCACATTCGAAGTGCCCTCACTCGAGAATATAGTGTATGAATTTTGATTTTTTTTTTATGGAATATGTGTTGCTTTTATGGTAATTTCTTATGATTATCACAATTATGAATCCAATATTAATTGTTAGATATCTACTAGTTTATCTCAATCACAATTTATGATAGTTAAATCTAAATATGACATTGATTTTCTTTAACAAAAACAGACATTGATGTTACATTTTAATTTTTTTAAAAATTAAAATATGGTTTAATTATCCTTTTCACCTAAATGCAAATTTTGATTTCATTTTTTTTTGCATAAATAGAAGCTAATAAACCCACTCGTTGAATTACGATCAAATTTTTTTTATTTTTATTTTCAATGCAAAATTTTCGTCACTAATTTTTATGCCAAACTCATGTATTTGACTCCAAATTTTGTTCCAGCTAAATACCCGTCAAGTACACTCCGTCAAAGTTTTAAAAAAACATCTGTCATAATCCCATTTTTATCAATAAAAACTAATTTTGTTTAGTACTAAGTGAAGTTTAATGTTAAGTATTTGTATATGAAATATATAGAAATAAGAAGTTGTCAAACTTGACTAATTCATGGTAAGAGTGCCCCTCCTATACTCATTTCTTTACAATTGGGATTTGGATGTAAAAATGAGGACAAGTTGATGTAAACGACAACGGAATATCTCAAGCAACGAAAGTGAAATAATGATAGAAACGTATCGAAACAGGAAGGGTCCCAAAAGTGCAAATTACGCTTGTTTTTTTCTTCTATTCTCTTTCTTCCTGGTTTACTAACCCCATAATCATGAGATGAAATAGTTTTTGGTGCTGAAATTACTCACTTTGCGAATTAAATTCAAGAATATCAATATCAGTACACTTAAAATATTTAATTGGAATTGGTTATAGGTGGGTGACATACACTTTTGGTTGAAAGTTGGAGCCACTCCCGTTGGCCAGTGACTAGGTGCACTGTACACCGTGGCAACATGGAAAATCCGACAAAGTCCCAAGCAATAATGGCATGCGACGTCAGGGGTGAGACTGATTCGTCCAGGAATCAGCAAGTTGTCGCTGTACATGGACAGCAGTGGATTTGCTAAATTGATTTGGACCGAAAAGAGAGTGTCAGAGCTTGACTCAACCTCCTTTCAGCAGGGGCTGCGCTCCGGGGAATGTTTCCCGTGGGCGTTTCGCGCCCGGATTCGTGCGCCTCACGTTTTCGGACACTGATCCCTCTCCCCCAAAACGGCCATTTCTTTACATGCATGGCCCCTTCACGCACGTCAGGCAAGCCACCATTGAAACCCTACGATTCTGCTGAACCTGTGTTTATATGGTTATGTATAATTAAAAGATTATTTTAGACAAAATGAGTTAAAGATCATCTTATCCAACATCTTGGGAAAGTCCTACTCAATGACCAGATTTTATATTGTAATAGATTTGAGTCGATATTTAATATAATTTTTTCAATTTATCTATAATTTATCTATTTTGTTCTATCAATTATGAACGTCTTATTTTTTTTTATGTATATATATGTGTATTATCTATTAGGAAGAATAATTCGAAAATAATATAAGAAGCTTGACAATGTAAAATCAAAATGTTATTTGAGTTAAATTTACGACAAGTCTAAATCATAATCTTTATCAATATTGAAACTAAAACTTTAAAACATTTACTACAAGAATGTATGTTGTTTGTTTGTTGTGACTACATAATCTTGGCTTATTATTCATGTCTTATACTAATATTATATATTATATAGTTTCGATTCCTAGATACTTTGTGATAAGGCTAATGATAAATTAATTAATTGATTTAATTAACCAAAATTGAAATCCTAGGAAACCATTTCAGATATTTGCGTGACCTGTCGCTAACTTTGTCTTTGTATTTGTGCTGAAAAGGAAAGCAAAAGATAAGTGTGTGTTTGAAGATGATTAGCGGTTTTAATTTTCTTGAATGTGAAGGCTAAATGGAGAGACAATTGTTTAGTATATACGTAGACAGGTTTAGTCTGAGTTAATACAATCTGTGTCTTGATGTTACATCGTTGTAATTATGGTTGGTAATTAATTATGTTGGAGGGAACTTTCGTGGGTTAATTCCCATTGAAGCATCATTGCAACTTGCAGGTGACTTTATATGAAAGGTGGGATATATAGTTTAAGTAACTAAATTAAAGCGTGTTTAAATGTGCTGTTAATTATTGATGTTAACATGTACTATATTAATTAAAGTTAATTTAATATCATGCTGAAAGAAGAGCCATGATTGTGGAATTAAACTTTTTTCCGAGTCAATTTCAATGAAAGTAAGATAAGGTTTGATTAGATATTTTTATTATTTTTTTCTCGGATTTAGGGTTATAAAAAGACATGTAACCTAAATTTCAATTTATAAATTTCTGACAAAATATTTTTAAAAAAATTAAATTACTTACAAAAATTTAAATAAATTATTGTTCTTTTGTTATATTTGATCAAATATTTATATTTTTATTTTGAATCAAACAGACCATTATACTTAATGGTTGAATAATTATTATTTGTGATTTTATATTATGTATTGTTGACGTGACATGCAAACATATCATATTAGACGGTGACGTGACATGCTGTTATGACATGATAATACGGTTTTTTCACCCTCTACTTCGATATAAAAGTAATAAGTGATATTTTAATCAATGACAATTAATCAAATATTAATTATAAAAATTTATTTAATTTAAAATAATAAAAAAAAAATTAATTGAATGCAGTAAAAGAATTAAAACTCACTTGAATTTTTTCTAAATCGTTCAAGAACATTTTAAAGTATTATGTCTAAGTTTTTCCCCCTTCTCGATTCAAAGGTGAAATATATTTTAAAAGAATAAATATATATTTTTTCTTTTTTTTTTGCCCTTTTTGTAGTTAATGGGGTGAGATGGTTTTGGTAATTGTTTAAGAACAGGCAACAAACAATGAGGATCAATTAATAATAAACATGTGAGTATAATTAATGGAAAACATGGTGCAATTTCCTTATGTTTAACACCTCATCCGAACAGTCATCAAAGCCATTTTGATGCATTGAACTGCTCGAACTACTCCTATTTAAATCCAACCAATTAAGAGGAAGAAAAAATATCTCTGATCACAAACCTTGTTTTTAAATACTTTCCCATCATTTTATATTTTTATAAAAATAAATTAAATGTTCGGTTAACAGGTGTCAATAAACACTTATAACTCTTAATTAATCTTAAATAACTCATTCATCTAACTTATTAATTGACGTACAATCTTCTCTTTAAAAAACAGAATTTGAATTTCCCTTCTCTAAATTAAAAAAAAAAAACTTATTATGGTTGATTTGGCCCATTGTAAAGTGTTGGCCCTCTCAAGCCTGACCCAAACTTAGTCTGATTTGTTTTATTACTTAAACAAGCCCTTAGCCCAACCCTAAACGGCCCAGGTCCAACCCATGAAAATAATCTTCTAGTGTTATGGGAGAAGATAAAAAAAAACAAGAAATCAAAAAGGCAAAGATATATAGTTGGATATAAGAAGAATTACATTTAGCAGGACCCCTAAGAGAAACAAATTTTTTTTTCAGATTTTGTTTGATTACTTCTCAGTGTTTCTCAACTATTTTGTTTCTTGGATGGATTATGTAAACAATTTAAGATAAATTGAACAATTTTTGTGAGAGTTTTTATGGTTGTATTATCGTGTAGGATTCGTATCTCTGTAATTTGGATATTTAGATGTTTATATTCTTATATGATGTCTACAATATTACTATGGTCAAATGTAACTTTCACGCTTTCTCTAATCGGTTTATGTCTGTTAAAGACTTTTCATATTAATCTAATCTTTTACTATTGCATTATCTTGCAAGATTCGTATCTTTGTAATTTGGATATTTAGGTGTTTATGTTCTTATAATGTCTGCGATATTACCATAGTCAAGTGTGACCTTCATGCTTTAGTTAATCGTTTTATATCTGTTAAAGACTTCTTATATTAATCTAATCAACTCTTGATAAAAAAAATTGTAAAACAGAAGAAATGAGAAACCAAACAACCTTCAAAGCTGCAACTTCCAAGAAATTTTTAGCCTCTAATCTCAATTATATAGTTATTAGGAAAGAACACAAAGGCATGTTTGACTCTGTTACTTATAGTTATAATACTAACTTGTTTCGATCAGGTTGGTCTTTGCCTTTACTACAAGCTACCAACTTGGCTAACTGGTCTATGTTTACCAAATTTCTTAATTAAATATAACACATATTTTAACCAGGCCTGTGCTAACAAATACTAATGTTTAATACCTAATCCATCTTAATTCAAAATCAATGACAAGTATATATATAGAGTATATATTTTTCTTTTGGTCAGAGTACTGGTAAATTATTTTTTTAGTTATTTAATTTTTTGAGAATTTTTATTTTGATAAATCAATTTTTAAAAATTAAGTCTCATTTAGTCATTATTTAATTTTTAGAAGTTAATGGCTATTTGATTAGATCAATTGAGCTTGGTCGCATGACATGTTGATGTCAACTTATCTATTATATGACATTGTGTTTCGACACGCGGTGTGATCAAAATTAATTGAATTAAAAAATTATGTAAGACAATTGTTAATTTTTAACAGTCGAGTGATTGAAACATTAATTTTATAATTGTTGATGAAGTAAACTTGATTTTATTTTTAAATTTAAATGATCAAAACAAAAATTTTAAATAAATAAATAAAAAGCAATTCACCTCAAATTATAAGTCTATTCGATGTTATTTGCTTGAAGGAAGCCTCATGTGACGTGACAATTGACACTTTTTATGTTTGACTGACACTTTAACTATTTGTGTTTTACTTTTTTTGATTTAATCAAAGCAAAGCCTGAGAAGAAAGTAGGAGCCAAGCAGCCATGGTCAAACTCACATGTTCCGAGTGGAGCTTTAGTCTCTTTCACTTTCAGTGCTTTCTCTTGCTCGGGTCTTTCCATCTAAATTACTTATCAAAGACCGAAGACCAACTCGGCTTGATTACCTTGCTCATCAAGCTGGTTTTGCCTATATAAGAGTCAATAAAATGGATTCAAAGACACCCACAAACAAGAATAATTCTCCAGGAACATTAACCGTACGATCATATCTTTGCTTGCAGGGTAGTATCAGCTATCACAGATATTGATTAAGCAAGATGAAGGGCAGGAAAGAAAGTCGAGCCTCATCATTCCTGAGATCAATATTCTTCCTTTCATGGCTTCCGGTATTTGATGAAGATGAAGATGTGAAGAAGACGAAGGTTGCAGCGGCGCCAACAGGGCCAGAGGCCACCATGGTAGCTGCAGCCAAGCATTTCTCGACTGCACACAAAGTGCGATTAATTTAGTATAATTAATAAGATTGTTTCCCAGATTCCGTAAACATATATCTTACCGTACAGGCTGTGTTCATTTACTCAATTTTTTAAATCTAAATGAAGTGATTTTCTCCTCTCTATATATAGTAAATTCCATCTGAATTTCTGATTGAGGTCATACATATATAGCCTATTGCTATGTCATCATGCTGTTTGGCAAGCAAGAAAATATCGATTGAATCATTGAAATACCAACTCTTGTTGAATTTATTCTGGTATTATCATAACATTACATGACCGTAGGAAACGCTTGTTGAAGCTTGTTTATATGCCCAAAAAATCAGTAAAGAAAGTCAAATTAATTAAGAGAAGATAGTGAAATCTGTGATAAATAAACAGGATATTTGCAAAAGTTGTAGGAAACCAAAAAGCAAGGACAAGAAAATTGCAATTCATTTACAATTTGATCGAGTTGATTATACCCAAAATCCATTTTCCTATGTATAACCTTGCAGTTTGGCTACTTCAGCTTCTTCTTCATATGATCACGTCCTTGTCTTTTTTCTCCTGAAAGGTCAACCTTTCATGGAACTGCAGAAAATAAACGAGAAAAACGGCATGCAATGAAATGATTGACTGAAAACACACACACACACACATATATATAATATTAGAATACTGCTATTGGCCGGTTTTCTACTTGATCTCTTCTCCTTAGCCACGACAAATACTGTATAGATGCATCTCTGCATGGCTATCTCTGTGGAGAAAAATTATTCAATATATTCTAAAAAAAAAGAAATTATTGAACTGGTGGAAAATGAAAGATATTGATTGTAAGTTAGATATCGGTTCTAAAATTTTAACCATGTTCGTGTTTGATTCTCTGTTAAGTTAGGGCATCCTGACCAAATAAATAAGATAAGAATCTTTTCATCTATTATGGATTCGTTTTATGTTAGATACTCATGTTACTTTTACCAGACATTTCGATCCATTTTCCATCCTTGTCCGCCAGAATCTCTCCCCCCCCCTATTACCTTCTTGTTCATGGCGTCGCTGTTCTTCTTCGGATTCGTAAAAAAGAGATGGAAGTTCCCCTACCTCCAGCTCAAAACACACTTGCTTATCCTAGAGGCCTCCTGCCTTTTCATCGATATCTTTGTGAAATTCTAGTAGACTTTAAACTGTGAAATTGCCTGAAAATACAGTTGCAGTGAAGTCAAATGAACTTCATTTTCAGGGTTCTAACACAAGGAGACAATCTTAAAGAGAAGGTAGTATGGGCTGCAGCAAAATAATGGCAAGATGAAAGAGGAGGAAATGATGTAGCCACATCAAAGCATACATTGAAGAAAAGCTGGGCTTGTACCAAAGACTATAAAAGGCTGTAGCCATGTGATCAATGTGAGTTTGAGTCTCATTCTACTCTGTCACGTGAACCCCACAAAGGCCCACTCCTCCACAAAACTATGCCAAGGAAGGCAGGATGCTCTCCCTCAAAAATAATTTCTCTTAATTTTGTTTTAGTGTGAGGTCAATTTAATACTTCTTCTTTTAGGGTTTTTTGTTTTAAACAAAAAAAAAAGGATTGTCTATATTTGCTATTAATTAGTAGATAGACAATTAAAATAAGAAAATATAAACAAAAGAAATTTGATATTTTGCTTCGATTAAATCTAGAATCAATAATTTAATTATGAGATCTTGAGAAAAATTGTGAACATTAGTTTGGTAATATATAAATAAAATATACTAAAATGAAAAATAATTTTTAAAATTAATAAATCATTTGAAGAAAGGTAGAGTAATATTAATATAAGGTTTGTAACATTTTATTTTACGTCAATTATGTAATTGGTTTATCTTGATTATGATTTTGTTATGAGTTTATATCTTCAATTCAAAAGATTCCGATTCAATCGAAAAAACTCTTATTTATATATCCAAATATTTTTATTTTTATCAGATTCGTGATACTAAAATACTTTTTTTGTTTTCTAATATATATAAAACAATTTTTCTATATTTTTCTCAGGCTTGTTGGGCCCACGTAACGTGAAGGACAAATTAAGGCCATATTTAAGTAAACCTCACGGGAAAGCGGTGAAGTCACCCACATCTCATCTCTTTCTCCACTTCCTCCAGACAAAAAAAAAAAAAAAATAAGCAGCCAAAGAGGCAGAAATTAGTTTAACCACACTGCTGTTCTCGCCGGGAACCAACCAACCAAGGAAACTCCATATTTTCCTTCCCACTTCTTCTCCAATTCCTAACCTTTTTTCTTCCTTTATCTATCAATCTTAAAAGTTCTCCTTTTTTTTTTTGAATCTTTACCTGTGTTGGTTTCTTTCTATAGTATATATATACTTTTGTTTGTGACGTCTGGAGAAGGAAAAGAAATGAGAACGGGAAAGGGAAGTCAAGAGGAGGAAGAGTACGAGGAAGAAGAGTTTGGTTCCAAGAAACAAGGGCCTTCTTCTAATCAAACTATGTCTGTCAACGCCACTAACAACATCAACAACACCAATAAAGGTATAGTATTAGATTGGATCCCACTCTTTAACCCAGATCCCTCTTTTGCTTTTCTTCCTTATGATATTTCTACGTGATTGGATATTAAAGGGTACTTTTTTTCTTCTTTTGTTGAATTTGGAATTCTGGGTATTTTTTTTTGTTCCTCGGTTTGTTATATTTTTCCCCTATCTTTTTTTGTTTTCCTTGGGGCGTGGAAGCAGATGGGAAGAACAGTGATAAGGCTAACGCTATACGATCAAAACACTCTGTCACGGAGCAGAGGAGGAGGAGTAAGATTAATGAAAGGTATCTTCTTTTCTTTTCTTCCAGTTTCTATGTCCATCTCTTATTATATCATTATTATTATTTTTGGAAATTAGTAATTTTTTAGTCATACCCTTTAAGCAATTCTATATGATTGTCAAGTTATGAGTTCTGGTAATTGCATAAACCATTGATTGTAATGGCTTGTGATAGGTTGAGTCTAATAAAGTTTTGAACTTTATTAGCTTTGGCTTACTTTTAATGGGTAAATATGACTATTGAAAAGGAAATGGATTGTCTAGCTAACTGACTGTATTGTGAATTGATGATGATTCTACTGAACTTTAGTCGAAGACTTCTCTTTTTGTGTAAAGCTATTCAATTGTGTTAGGAACTGGAGGTGCAGGTGAAGTGTTCAAGAGAATGGTTAAGCTTAGTTCAAAATGTTTACTTGAAATGGCACCTGAAGTTAAGATGTTATTGGTCATGTTGTGGTGGCATATATAAAATAGGGGACTGAAGAATGTTTGCTTGTTCCTTTGCTTGCATTAGGCCTTGGAACCAAAATTTAAGTGCTGTTGAGTTCCTGCAGATGTTCTCTGAATTCAAGAGAGGTTGTGAGAAGATGATGCTTGCTTAACTTTGTCAATAGTAATACTGATAAAATTTCTGATGCTTTCAGATTTCAAATATTGAGAGATCTAATACCGAACACTGATCAAAAGAGAGATACTGCTTCATTCCTACTAGAGGTATGTCATGAATCTGGAAATGAAAAATTTTCATATAAATTATTTATCTATCTAGTATTTAATTTTTAAGAAAATTCTACTTCAAATTTGTTGATTGAATCTATGTTCTTCTGCAGGTGATAGAGTATGTCCAATTTTTACAGGAGAAGGTTCAAAAATATGAGGGTTCATACCAGGGGTGGAGTTCTGAGCCCACGAAATTAATGCCATGGGTATGTATTCATACTGGATGCTTTCTGCCTATGGGGTTTAAGTAATATGTTATTTTTGTGGCTTAAGCAGTTCATTTGTAGTTTTAAAAGACATGTTCATGATGAAGTGTGTATATATCCAGAAATAAATTGATCCGTTACAATGATGCTATTGAAATAGAAAAAACCTCTATGTTAGCCTTTGGTATATCTGATAAACTTTGCCAAACTGTCTATACAGATGCCTCAGCCACTTGTATTTCTGACACATTTAAACGTATTGCTGTAGTTTATGGATTAGCTAGCACAAAAGCATGATTAGTGTCTATCCTCTTTGTTAAGCTATTAGGTATTTTATGATTTTAAATTTTTTAAATTATTATCTCTGATGGCAAGTTGAGTTACATTAGGCTTGTTAATGATGTACATGATATTTTGCTGGGCTTATTTCTGGTTTCTGCGATATGCGTAAAATTTTGGGATGAGCAAACAATTGCTTAAGCAATTGTATTTATGTGTTGCAGCATTTTTTGTTGAAGTAGGACATAATGTACTTGATTTATTTGTTTGTATATTACTGATTATAAAATCCATATCAATTATTTCAATAATTTAATGTGTGAGAGTATCTAGCTATCTATATGGTGCTAGTCCTTATATGCCTACTATGAAATAAATTGTATTATTATTTGTTAATTGGTTGTAGTAGTAATCTGCTCGGTCTTGAAGAAAGCATCTGTACGTGGTGCTTATTTGTGGTATTAAACTTCTTAGTAACTTACTTCTTCCTTACTTGAATAGAGAAATAGTCACTGGCGTGTGCAGAGTTTTGTTGGTCACCCACAAGCTATTAAAAATGGTTCTGGCCCAGGGTCAACATTTGCTGGGAAGTTTGATGAGAATAACATCAAGATCCCCCCCACAATGATTACAAGTGCACAGGATCCTGTAGAATCTGATCATATCAGAGATCCTACATCCAAAGCTATGGATCGGCAACTCGAGTTGGCAAACAAGGGAATGGCTCTGCCCATCCGAGCTGATAATGTGCTTGTGTGTCCCCTTCAGCGACCAGTCTCTGAGGCTCAATCGACGGAGTGTCTTATCAACAGCGATACACTGAATCAGCAAGATGATCTGACTATCGAAGGAGGAAGAATTAGCATCTCCAGTGTATACTCTCAGGGGTGGGTGTATCTTCTTTTGCTTATTCAGTAGTATGGCACATCAATTACTTGGTTAACGACTTTCGTTTATATATTCTGTTCATGATTGGATATTCCCCCTTGCAAACTTTTACATCATTGCTCTTGTTTTCTCTAAATTATGAAGCACTTATGTTGTTGGATTTTTTGGTCATAAGTTTAAGATACTTAGTTCTTGCATCAAGGTTTATGTTTCTGTTGGTCTTTGCTTGTTATCTGGTTTGCAACTGACTGTATTAGAGAGTTTCATAATCCTTGAATCACAAATAAGGGGGAGAAGTGAGGCATGAATTTATCCTATTTGTTTTCATATATCCATTCCTCTTTGAAGGAATGAGAGGAATTGTTCCTCCCCTCTGTGGATGTAATTGTTACATTTCTTGTGTATATCTTATTTACCATTGAGGATGCTTTTGTTGTTTGATGGGGAATGGAGACGTTGTCTAATACTTTTTGACTTAGCAAAATTTTATTTAGGATTAGGGTGCTGAATTATAAGTTGATAATCTTTTTGGATTTTAATGTCGACCAGGTTATTGAACTCTTTGACGCAAGCACTTCAGAGCGCAGGTTTGGATCTGTCACAGGCCAACATCTCAGTGCAGATTGATCTTGGAAAGCGTGCAAACAGAGGGCTAACATCAGGAACATCTGCTAAGGTAAGGCTGAGATAAAGAAAGATCTTGGTGTGCTCTTGTTTGTGGATCCTGTTGTAGGGTTTTATTTTTCCATTTTTGTTGGTAGACCATTACAGCTACTTTTGTGGAAATAGTCAATATACACCAGGTCTTGTACAAAGTTGTTGCGGCTCTTATTTTGGCTACAATAATTGTACAGGACCCACAGAATTCCCCCAATCAGGCAATGACATGTCTTAGAGATGTGAGCAGTGGAGAGGAATCTGATCATGCTAAAAAGCGGCTGAAGAAATAAGACCGGCAATGGCGTTTCCTGAGTCTTCATTTTTACTCGGTTATCCATCCTGTTCTTTCTTTCTGTTCTCTGTTCAGTTTCATTTGGTTATTGTATATGCTATCTATGGTTCTGGTTTTTTGGGGTCCTAGTGTTAACCGAATTCATGGTAAGAGCAGTTCCCCTTAGATTATGAGATTTCAAGGGGTGTTTAATTCCTCGGATTTCTGTTCAGGGGATGCCAATACCATTACCTGTATCATGGGTGTATCATACGTATTGATTTAAATATATACATATAGAGAGAGAGAGAGAGAGAGCAAATCCTCTTGATGCCCTTTTTTCCAGCTGAACAGACTCATTGTTCCTTTTCTCTTGCACCTTTTTTTGGTGGTTGAAATGTGATGGTTTACCAGTGGGCGGATAACTTAAGCAGTTTAGCTCTAATTTAATAAAACTATCAATGATTAGGTATCAATTTGTCCCTTTTTTGTCAACTTTTATATCACCAATCAATCCCAATATGTGGATTTGTTTTTGACAATCTTTAATTTCCTTCTTATATCTCAATTTGTCAGGCTAATGGCTTACATGGTATTACATGATTTCTATCTTAAATCTTTTTTAAAACAAGAATCTTTTCCTTTCCACCAAAAGAAAAAACATCAATAAATAAACGAACTCAATTCAGGTTAACTTTGGGCAACGGTTTAATTTTCTAGCTTGGTTTTTTTTGTTCAATCATAGAAAAAATTTGGAGCATTTCTTGATTTATGCGTGTCATCTTTGCACAGGTTAATTTTTTCTGAGTCATTCTAATGTTATGGATATATATCCGAAAACAAGATCAATATGTTAATCCTTTTTGTGTTGTTTCAATTTTATCGATATATCTAAGGTAGTCAATGATAAAGATACCCATTAATTTTGAGATACCCGAACTTGATTAATAAATGAGTATATGAACTCTATAATTAATCTAATCTTTTTTAAATTTATTACTTTAATCTGAATCGTAATACATACCCACTATTTGATAACTATCCAAACTCATTTAAAAATTCGATTATGTAAAAAAATTATTAAAATCCAATTATCTGAACTCAAATTCATTCTCGTATCTATATATAATAATATTTTCATCCATATTTCATATAATTCACTAATAATTAAATTTATAAAAACATACAAATAATAAAATTTAAATTTAAATAATCAAGAACAATTATCTCAAATATTAACTTAAATAATTAAAAATAAATACTCAAACAACAACTTAAACATTACAAGTTTAATTAACTATATGGGTTTGTCCATGAAATTTAAAAAAATAACCATGATCCAAAATTATTCTGATCTCACAATTATTTTATAAGTTTATATACATAAAGGTATATATTAGAATTAATAATTTTATAAGTTATAATTTTTGTAATGTTAACACAAAATAGAAAGTAAATATATTTATATCTAAAGTATATATATCAAAAGTATATATATAATAGTAATTATATGCTTTATAAATTAACACAATATGTAAAGTATATGCATTAAAATATATTATAAGTTAATTAATAATTATAGTTTTATGAATTAATTTAATTAATAATATGAGTTTGTTCTTAATTATATGAAATTAAAAAGAAAAACATAATCAGGTTTGGGTATTGGATACCCCAACTCAACTCGAATCCAATACAGGCAGTAAAATTATGCATGAACCCGATTATAGGGTATCCTAACTTTATATAATAGGGTCGGGTACCCACGAGTACCCCGTAATAAGATACCTATTACAATCCTTAGATATACCTCTGAAAACAAGATCAATTATTTATTACCAACTCATTGTTCTAAATTCAAGATATATCCGAGAACAAGATCAATTGTTTGTCACCAGCTCATTGTTCTAAATAAAACAACTGGTGCTACAGGTTTTATTCCTGACAATGAAGTTGCAACGTTTTTCAAAGTTAATATGCAGTTTGAGACTATGAGTTTACAAGAAACTCTTTTAGCTTTTTCTATGCTACATATTTCACAAATTCTATCATTTCCAGGATACTTTTTTGAAATTTTATCAGGTTTTTATGATCTACATTATATATATATATATATATATATATATATGTATAGACTTATTTATGAGTATATTCACATTTAATTTAAAGTATGGCTACATTTATAGATATTTGATGTCCAAATAAAGAATGAAATCAGACACACAAAAATGAAAGCTATGGTTATAAGTATGTAGCACTTATTGGTGGTTGATCAGGAAATTGGTGGCAGACATTCTTGTGGATTAGAATAGAAGAAATCTTCAAGTCTGGGATGATCAGGAATCTCCTTTCTTCTGCCTGGATTCCCAGTACGATGTTCATGAGATTTCTTCACTAGTAGAGCAAATTCATCCCAGCTCAGCCTTCCTTTCTTGTAGTCATCGATCAGCCTGACTAGAAACGCTCTGTTAAGAACAACTGTTGTCTTGAATCCCATGTATCTGAGAAAACAAAAAAAAAAAAAAAGATGAGTTGAATGCCAATAATATTCATGTCAAATGATCAATTAATGTCAATGGGATTGAATGAGTAAACCCCAACCATCATCTTGGTTAGAAACACTAGAATAAGTACCTACGATGGCCTTCAACGGCTTTGGCCATGTTTCCTCCAAAGGTAGGAATGAAAATATTACTTTCTATTGCAACAATATAATCCAATGCTGCCATCTGATCTGCATGATTGAGGAACGGCTTAAGATCCGAGGGTTCCAATACAAGCTCTTTCCTGACCTATTTCACATTCCACATCAAGAAAAATCAGCCCGTGAATTAATTATCAGTCGATAATTAAAGCTAACTTGTTGAAATATACTACAAAATTTTCATTCAACTGACCAGATTTGGATAGGCCATTGCTAGGTTTGCCATTCTCTTTTCTTCATTGTATATTTTTCCGGCAGCTATGTAGATTGTGGTATTCCTATCAATACCCAATGCTTGCAATATAAGAGCAGTTTCCTCGGGAGTCAATGGGCAAGAACCATGTTCTCTCCTCCTTTTAGCATCTATCGGTTTATGCTTCCACCCTTCATAGAAGTACCTGATTAATCCAAAGTTTTCACATTTGGCTTTAGAGCTTGTTTGGTATTGAGATTAGAGTGCTTTTAATCGCAATCATCAAATTTCATTATGATAACTGCATTATCAATTATAAAAGTATCTAAAGACCTGCCAAATTATTTCAATCACAGTCACAATATCAAGCTGTATTCTAATACCTATTCAGTTTAAAAAACAAATTAAAGATAGGATTAGATTAATTCTCACCTCATTTCTGTAACCTCTCTGATCTCTTCTTTAGTTAAACCTTGAACACAACCAGTAAATGCAACCATGTCTTTTTCATATCTAAGATGAAGAACCAAGAAAGGTCCCCTTTGCCTGAGGAGACTAACAATTTTTCTACCTGTTTGCTCAATTGGCTGAGTGAATTTCAATGCTTCATAGTTTACTCTGCAGCGAAGCTTTTGGACCTCATCTGGTAGCCCATTGTTGGCTAGCCTTGCGTCAGTTAGAGAGAAATGCAAGACCCCACGCTTTTGTATTCGAGGAATAACCTGAAAAAAAAAAAATTGCCATCATCATCAGAAGAAGAAGCAGCTTGATACAAGTAAGAGGGGAGCTAACCTTTTCATAGTAATATGTCAAGCTGGCAAAACTTATGGGAACCATGGAATAAATTGACTCTGATTCCTCTCTTCTCTTTAGCTCTGGCGGAAGCTCTTCCACTATACGAACTTCATCCCTTAGAGATGTAATAAAATGATTCAGGTCATATATATCTGCAAATGTGCTGCCATATCAAGAAAAAATGCTTGTTAACTAGCTAATTATCAACTGCTAAACAAATTAAAAGTCACATTTTTAAGATGATTAATATAATCCAAACCCTTGGGATTATGCAAGACAATGTACTAGGTTTCCCTTGGTGCATGGCATTTTGAAGAGAAATAGGGGATTAGGATGTTATGAAGTAATTGTTATAATTGGACTAGAATATAGATTTCAATAATTAAAATTTAAAGATTTAATTCTAGATTTCAAGTACCAAGTTTAAGAATGGCAAGATAAAATTTATGAAATGAAAAAAAAATGATCTTTTGTTATGCATGATGAATAACTATCATAATCTTTGATCATTTATATGTAACTATTGAATTTTTAGTTGATCAAGTTTAACAATTCAATAATTCTCAATCATTATTTATCTCACAAGAGTAGTACTAAACATTATTAGATATCAAAGAGAGAAAAACTTATATTTGACCAACCTTTTATCGTTCCAATAAGTTCCATTATCGAATAGAGGAACAATAAACGTGACATTAATATACCTTGCAATCACGACCATATCAGCAATCTGTAAATATCAACACAAAAAAAAGTAATTAATATGCCCCAAAGTACTGCTAGCTACAAATTGAAATTACTCACAGCAAGTCGTCTTTGATTCAACCCTCCATTGGCTATAACCACCAGATATCCATTGTTCTTATAAATCCCTGTAGCCACCACGCATGAGAAACATTACATTGTCAATAACCCACCTTTTTTTTGTTGGAGTTTTTATTAATTTCCCTACATAATGTAGGCATTTGGTTTGAAAGAAAAAGTTGCTGTCATGAAGATTTGACAGCAACACCCAACACCTATTCATTTGCAAAAGCCAAGACAAAGCACATGAATCAATAAGCAATCCCCCCGCCATAAAAGAACAAATGATTAATCAAATCCTTCAAACATGCGAAATCATTCATGAAGAAATTTCTAAAATATAAATTTACTAGTAATTTTTATTTCTAAGACCAATATACTAATATATTTTGTTATTTAGGTCCAAACTTTTAATATAAAACAATTAAATACTTATTTTAAAATCTAATAATATTTGAAAATTTTGATGCGAAGATGTAATGTTTTAGTTTAGTTAATTTATTTTTTTAATCATAATTAATTAAAAAAATTGATCAAGGAAAATAGATATCAAGATAAAAACTAACCTCACACAAGATGAACAACAAATAAAATCAACAAAAATTATCATTTTTTTTAGTTAGATAGATTTAGTCATTTTCTAGGTAAATAAATTTATTAAAAAAATATTTTTCATTCTGCATTTTTTGTGCCTTCATTAATTTTGCTCGATTAATCAAAATAAAAAGATATTGGAATCCTTAATTGATAAAAATAAAACATTGTATCTTGAGATGGAAAAAAACTTTAAAAGTTTTAAATCTTAAAATGAAAAATTAAAACCATATAAAATTGTTTGATTGCTTACAATGATGCAATGATATTGAAATTAATAAGATTAACCCTTCTCCTTGCTTAGCTACATATATACTTCTTTGTCCAATATCAGAAAAAAAGTTAATACATTTAATTAGTATATCAAAAAAGAAATCCTTTGATTCCATATTTTTTTTTTGTAAATAATTTTAATAGATCCTAATTGTTTAATTTCTTTTTAATCTTTAGGATGTATTCAAGATTTCATGAATCAAACATCAACAGAGAATTACACCAATTGAAAATAACATAAACAGAACATTATATGTATTATTAATCTCCCATCAAAAGACATCTTGATATATATATCGAAAAATAAAATAAAATAGAATAAAAGATATGTTATTAGGGAAAGCCTCAAACCCTACATATGTTACATATGTAAGCAAATCTTACCTATGTCTAAAGAGTAATCTGAATCTTACAGGCTGTTTTTCTTTATTTTTAACAGGGAAATGTCTCGTGAATCTTTGATGGTAACATGAACTTCATCTCCATAAGTATGAGAAAGGAAGAAAGAAATATAGAAAAACAAATCTTACATATGTTATATGTTATATAATATTTACATGGACTTTATCTCTATATCATGAATCTTTGATGAATATTTCATCGAATTTTTTTTGATGGATTTCAGTTTATTAAAAAATTTATTTTATTTTTGTAGTGAAAGGAGAAAGAAGACAAAAAAAAAAAATAAACGAATCTTACATATGTTATGCTGTGTAAACTATTTATAATATGGGAATTTTGTAAAATGAGTAGATGATTAAATAGAAGTATTAACATATGAGAATATTTTTGAAAATAATTATAAGGAAATAAAATTGATATGACTTTTTTTTTTTAAAAAATTCTCATTGTTATATCAAATTTATGATAAAATCATTAATTTTTTTCTTATTATTATATCAATAATGAAATCGTATCAATTTTATGATTTGGGAAATGAGATTCCTATATAATATCATAATGCCAAGCACCTTTCTTTTTTTTTATCTCATTACTAATAGAAAGATTCTTATTTTATTTTTTGGAGAAATTAAGAAATATTAAGCTTAGTTTATATCGAGAATTATAAAACTCTAATACTAATGCAAGAATCACCCAAAGAATTAAGGTAGATACGATCTAAACAAATGAAAAATAGTCATTCTTTGGCACATACTATCCAATCAACATGAAATCATACCTTTCCAAAGAAAAAAAAAAATCAACACTCACTTTCTGGTGACGATAAGGGATTATAGAACGAAGATGACACTGTATTTTCCTCGTTGAGTACCGTTGCCAGCTGCAATACGCAAACCCACAGCAGGGTTACCAAGACCAAGGCCGCAGCTGCCCAGAACTTGATTGCAGGAGGCTGCGACTGTGAGGCAGCCATGGTCTCTAGCTTTCTAGCTTTGATCCCTCTAATACCTTTACAGTTCATCACCTCTACTTCACTGTGCTTTCCCTTCACCTCTTTCACGACAGATTTAGAATCTTCATAATCAGAATTAATCTTGATACGTTGATCCACCTTCGTACAAACAAAAACACTTATATTTTCTTATAAAATTATCAATATGTTCGATCTAAATATTATATAATACCAAATTTTATCGATATTTAAATCACAGTATAATATAAAATAGTTAAGAGAGAAAAACTATGTATTATGAAACAAGGGACGGGAAACTAGTGTGGGGTTGATTGGAATCTTGCTAGGGATATATAGGTGTATTTGAATGGCAATTTATAAGTACGGAATGAGTTGCTTCATGCTACTTCCTAAACCATGTAGGTCACGGAACCTACGAGGCTATGTTTCGATTTTTGTCAGTGTTGGTGCATGCAAAACTCATGTTAGCGTGTCTCTCTTGTCTTTATCAGCACTTACCATGTATTCAATGTGCATTATTGCTTTGGCAGACAGTTTTCCTTGTTGTAGCAGTCCGCAGGTACGGAGCTACAGCTTTTTTAAAGGAAAGGTAAACAGAAAAAAAGGGTAAATAAATTTTATAAGATATTGAATTAAAAAAAATATTAATAATAATGACTTAATCATATATATATATATATATATATATATAATAACTGAATGAAACTATAAGAGTTTTTTTTTTATTTTTTACATGCAAGAGTGAAAAAAAATAATTTTTTTAAATTCAAAATAAATTATTTTTTTATTTTATATATTATACACGAAATGTGTAACTTTTTGAAAAAACTCTCTATCTTATTTTCTATTTACTTCTTGAATTGTTAATTAATATATTGAGCTATTTAGTTGTATTGTTGAGATATAATATGTTATCTATTGAACTAGATTGTTAAAATATAATTTGTTATGATAGATTTAGATTTATATTAAAATTTAGTAGGTTTAAATTAATAAACTCATTTTTATTTTTTTAAATTTGATAAGTTTAACATATTGGGTAAAAATTTATAACTAACAATATACTTACTGACTCCAATTTCATTAAATGGTCAGAGGAATATATAGTAAATAAAATATTTTATAATTTTTGGAAGATCGTAGTATCCATGATAAAGTCAATTTATTATTTTTTAATTGTATTATTTATTTAATAAAAATTATTTTAAAAGATTTAGTAAAAATATATATAATATATAAAATATTTTAAAAATTTTGAGGGCCCAAGGCAATGGGACGCTTCGCCCCTGGCAGTACGTAGGTTGGTTGTGGGTGCACATGAGCTTTGTCAAAAAAAAAAAATGATACCCATCTTACTCCACCATGTTTATCTTGCCATGTTTTTTTTTTTCCCTAAATTTTGATAATAACCCATTGATTTATTGCAATTTTCTTTAACTTCGTCAAATTTTGCCAATCAAAATAATCTATATATAATCAAAATAATCTATAAATGGATACAGGGTTAATGAATTGCTTGTGTCATGAACCCATTATAGACTTCCTCTCATAAAGAAAATCTCATCTCTCTCCAACTCTAAGGAATTCTTTATCTAAAATTTGAAATATATTTTATATAAACCACTTAAACTAATATTATCATTTACTAAATGTGAGAGATAAATATTGGGTAGATAATAACAAGTACGTGATAAAGACCACACTTGAATTTTAGACTTAATTAAATTTAAAATTCCAACATTCTCCCACTTGGTCCAAACATTTGTTATTTTAATATCTACATAATATATTAGTTTAATTAGCCAAATGCTTAAAACAAAAGGAATAAATTGCACGAATCATGGTAGTAAGTCCTCTAAAAACAACTATTACCTTCCATGTATTACAATGCAAAAATCCTTTTCGCAACACCTCAAATGTTTATTCCAAGTTCTCAAAAGACAACTGTTATTCTCATAATAACTGTATACAATTCAAAAAGAGAAAACAATTAAAATTAAGAGTTTCTCAATAAAATATGCTAGCATCTTAATTCAAACGGTATGTGACAAGATAGAACTAAGTCCCATTTGTGAAACATGATTCTTAAACAACTTTGGTGTCATGCCTTTTGTTAGAGAATCCACCATCATTAGCTCAGTGTGAATGTGTTCAATGAGTACTTTATTTGCTTTTATGTGCTCTCTTACAGCTAAGTATTTAGTGTCGATGTGTTTACTTTGACTTCTACTCTTATTACTTAGCAAAGAACACAACTGATGAATTGTCACAATCCAATTTCAATGGCTTTGAGATAAACTTAACAACTTGAAGCCCATATATGAAACGTTTTAACCAAATACCTTGTGATGTAGCCTCAAAGCAAGAAACAAACTCTGCTTCCATGGTAAAAGTAGCAATTAGAGATTGCTTTGCACCTCTCCAAGATATAGCTCTTCCAGCAAATATGAAGATATATCTAGATGTAGATTTAGATGAGTAAACACAACCAGCAAAATCTAAATTTGAGTATCCAACTACCTCCAAATTGTCGGATCTTTTATATGTAAGCATGGAATCTTTAGTTCTTTGAATGTCCCTCAAAACCTTATTTGCAGCTTTCCAATGGTCTAAACTCGAGTTACTTTTATATCTTCCCGACATTGAAACTATAAATGCAATGTTTGGTCTTGCACAAACCTGAGCATACATTAAGCTTCCAACAGTTGAAGCATATGGAATATTTTTCATCCTTTCCCTCTCAAGATCATTTTTAGGACAATGGCTCAAACTGAACCTATAACCTTTCACAATAGGTGCAACATTGCTTGAACAATCTTACATCTGAAATCTTTCAAGAACTTTATTAATATAGGCTTCTTGAGACAATCCCAAAGGACCTTTAGATCTGTCTCTATGAATCTTAATGCCAATGACATAAAATGCCTCATCCATATCTTTCATAGCAAAATGTTCACAGAGAAATTGTTTCACCTCATGCAACAACCCCAAATCATTAGTTGCGAGTAAAATATCATCCACATATAAAACCAAAAAGATGATTTACTCCCGCTAACCTTGTGGTATATACATTGATCCATAACATTCTCCACAAAATCAAAAGAAGAGTTTGGTTGAAGGCTAGATGGCCTGAGTTAAAAGAGCAAACAGAAGAGACTTTTCGATGGCCGAATATGGTTAAGATGATTCAGAAGAAGGTGGCAGTGCTGGTGCATGGTCCTATTGCATGGACTCCTTTAGAGGAGGGATAATTGAAATTTAATATAAATGGAGCTGCTTCGGGGAGTTCTAGTGAAGCAGGAATTGGTGGAATTTTGAGAGATCATCATGGTACAATATGGCTGGTTTTTTCAAAATCTATTGGTAAGAGGGATTTTAATCTTGCAGAAATTATGGCATTAAAAGAGGTTTTGTTGATATTTTCTAGTGCCAATATGTGTGGTTATGCAAGGTTATGCATCGAGAGTGATTCTTGTAATGCCGTGATATGGTTCAATAAGTCACAGAATGCACCTTGGAGATTAAGAGTTTTATTAGTGCAAATCGAACAACTGAAGGGATTAACAATTCAGTGCAAGGTAACACATGTGCTCAGAGAAGCTAATGAAGAGGCTGATTTGTTAGCTAAAGCTGGGATTAATAGGACAGACAGATTGTTGTGTATATTCGGTTAGTAAGGTGTCAATTGAGTTGAGAAGTTTGTGTTTGTGTGGAAGTTAATCTTTTCTTAAGGAATATAGTAGTTGATCTAAATTTGATCTTTATGTGATTGAGTTTAAAACAATAAGGTTGCTGGAGGAGTGTTTGGGCTGAATACGGCTGTGTAGTTTAGTTAAAAATAATTTCTTTACTAGTGGGAATCTGATGTACATTGCTTTTGGATTTTTAAAGGATCTATCTTTAGTCGGATAGCAAGTGGTTTGAGTTTACAGTTGGACAGCAAGTGTCTCGGACACAACTCAATTTGTCTTGGGACGTGATTAAGCCTGGACAGGTTGGTCGGGAATTTATATCACGATTTTGTGTATCAGTCAAGGGGTTGAGCGTAAATTGAGTTTTGTAGTTCTTGACATTCAATATCCCTAATTTGAATGTCTTTAGGATTTGGGGTGGTATTTACCATTTTTTCATGTTATTTTCTTATGTAATCATAAAGCCCAAGTCAATTTGACTTTGGCATTTAGCAAATAAAATTTATGTATATATATATAAAAAAAAACTTACTCTTTCATTAAAAAGGAAATTATTTCTTGTCAAATCACCACCATGATCATTCTTTATTAGTTTAATATTTTTTTCCCATTAAAATCATATGATAAACAATAATTTTTAATCATAGTAATTGTTTTCATGGGGTTGGGACAAATATTAATTATTGTATTCTTTATATCTCTTGGTGAAAGGAACAGATTTTATACCGACGATTGCACCCTCTTAGCCCTCCTTTCGAACCTCCCTTTGATTTTTAGGTATCTTTTTCTTCATATTCATTGTTTAAAATAAGAATAAAAGAAGTTAACAATTGTGTATTCTAATGGCTTATTCTAATTGCGAAAACATGAGAAAAAGCATCAAAAGAACCTTAGTTTTATCAAATTAATTTTATTTGTCAGTATTTGTTGGACTGAAATACCTTGATAATGTATTATTCGATCCAGCTTGGCCTTCAAACTTGATATAAATAGATAGGACCTACAGTATTGTCCGAAGGAGAAAAATTTTACATGTGGACAACAATATTATTGCTTTACATTATCAACATCTTGGAATGCTCTTGTTTGTCGATCCTGTTGTCGGATTTTATTGTTCCATGTTCTTGTATAAAGTTGTTGCGGCTCTTATTTTGGCTACAATAATTGTACAGGATCCACAGAATTCCCCCAATCAGGCAATGACACGTCTTAGAGATGTGGGCAGTGGAGAGGAATCTGATCATGCTAAAAGGCGGCTGAAGAAATAAGACCGGCATTGGCGTTTCCTGAAACTTCATTCTTACTCGGTTGTCCATCCTGTTCTTTCTTTCTGTTTTCTTTCAGTTTCATTTGGTTATTGTATATGCTATCTACGGTTCTGGTTTTTTGGGGTCCTAGTGTTAACCGAATTCATGGTAAGAGCAGTTCCCCTTGGATTATGAGATTTCAAGGGGTGGTTAATTCCTCATTTGACAATCTTTAATTTCCCTTCTTACATCTCAATTTGTCAGGCTAATGACTCATATGGTGTTACATGATTTCTCTGTCATGAATCCATTTTTTTAAAAGGAATGGCTTCCTCTCCACCAAAAGAAACAATTAATAAATAAACAAACTCAATTCAGTTTAAGTTTGGGCAATAGTTTAATTTTCTAAACTTTTTTGGCTCAATTGTAGAAAAAATTTGAATCATTTCTTGATTTATGCATGTCATCCTTATGCAGGAGTTATATTAATCTTCTGTGATGTTTCAATTTTATCTAGGTATCTTCAAAAATAAGCAATTGTTTATCACCAACTCAAACAGCCGGTGCTATGAGATTTATTACTTTTTTTTTAATAAAACGATTTTATTAACCTCAATGATCCATATGCCATTTTAAGTCTCTTACTTGCTACAATAGATTTTTTTTATGACACATTGTCAAGGTCCGGGTATTGGATAACTGTACACTAATTAAAGAGACCCCACAAAAAGTCATTGGCGGTGAACAACATGAATCCACAAATCCTACACCTGAAAACAAGAGGAACTAAATAATTGCTTGCCCCTAAGCAAAAAGATGATCAGGTTTTTATTATTAACAATACAGTTACAACGTTTTTCAAAGTTAATATACAGTCTGAGTTTACAAGAAACTCTTTTAGTTTTTTATATGATGCATATCTCACAAATTTTAACATTTTTAGGATACTTTTTTCAAATTCTATCAGGTTTTTATGATCTACATTATATAAATATATATATATATATTTATATTTATATATCAACTTATTTATGGGAATATTCACACATTTAATTTGAATTTTGAAGTATGGCTACATTTATAGATATTTGATATCCAAATAAACAATGAAATCAAACACACAAAAATGAAAGCTATGGTAAAAGTATATATGTAGGACTAATCGGTGGTTGATCAAGAAATTGATGAGAGACATTCTTGTGGATTAGAATAGAAGAAATCTTCAAGTCTGGGATGATCAGGAATCTCCCTTCTTCTGGCTGGTTTCCCAGTACGATGTTCATGAGATCTCTTCACTAGTAGAGCAAATTCATCCCAGCTCAACCTTCCTTTCTTGTAGTCATCGATCAGCCTGACTAGAAACGCTCTGTTAAGAACAACTGTTCTTTTGAATCCCATGTATCTGAAAAAAAAAAAAAAAAAAACGAGTTGAATGTCAATAATATTCATGTCAAATGATCAATTAATGTCAATGGGTTTGAATGAGTAAACCCCAACCATCATCTTGGTTAAAAACACTACAATAGGTACCTACGATGGCCTTCAACAGCTTTGGCCATGTTTCCTCCAAAGGTAGGAATGAAAATATTACTTTCTATTGCAACAATATAATCCAGTGCTGCCATCTGATCTGCATGATTGAGGAAGGGCCTAAGATCCGAGGGTTCTAATACAAGCTCTTTCCTGACCTATTTCACATTCCACATCAAGAAAGCAACCTGTGTGAATTAATTATCAGTCGATAATTAAAGCTAACTTGTTGAAATATACTACAAAATTTTCATTCAACTGACCAGATTTGGAAAGGCCATTGCTAGGTTTGCCATTCTCTTTTCTTCATTGTATATTTTTCCGGCAGCTATGTAGATTGTGGTATTCCTATCAATACCCAATGCTTGCAATATAAGAGCAGTTTCCTCGGGAGTCAATGGGCAAGAACCATGTTCTCTCCTCCTTTTAGCATCTATCGGTTTATGCTTCCACCCTTCATAGGAGTACCTGATTAATCCAAAGTTTTCACATTTGGCTTTAGAGCTTGTTTGGTATTGAGATTAGAGTGCTTTTAATCGCAATCATCAAATTTCATTATGATAACTGCATTATCAATTATAAAAGTATCTAAAGACCTGCCAAATTATTTCAATCACAGTCACAATATCAAGCTGTATTCTAATACCTATTCAGTTTAAAAAACAAATTAAAGATAGGATTAGATTAATTCTCACCTCATTTCTGTAACCTCTTTGATCTCTTCTTTAGTTAAACCTTGAACACAACCAGTAAATGCAACCATGTCTTTTTCATATCTAAGATGAAGAACCAAGAAAGGTCCCCTTTGCCTGAGGAGACTAACAATTTTTCTACCTGTTTCCTCAATTGGCTGAGTGAATTTCAATGCTTCATAGTTTACTCTGCAGCGAAGCTTTTGGACCTCATCTGGTAGCCCATTGTTGGCTAGCCTTGCGTCAGTTAGAGAGAAATGCAAGACCCCACGCTTTTGTATTCGAGGAATAACCTGAAAAAGAAAATATTTGCCGTCAGAAGAAGAAGAAGCAGCTTGATACAAATAAGAGGGGAGCCAACCTTTTGATAGTAATATGTCAAGCTAGCAAAACTTATGGGAACCATGGAATAAATTGACTCTGATTCCTCTCTTCTCTTTAGCTCTGGAGGAAGCTCTTCCACAATACGAACTTCATCCCTTAGAGATGTAATAAAATGATTCAGGTCATATATATCTGCAAATGTGCTGCCACATCAAGAAAAAATGCTTGTTAACTAGCTAATTATCAACTGCTAAACAAATTAAAAGTCACATTTTTAAGATGATTAATATAATCCAAACCCTTGGGATTATGCACGACAATGTACTAGGTTTCCCTTGGCGCATGGCATTTTGAAGAGAAATAGGGGATTAGGATGTTATGAAGTAATTATTATAATTGGACTAGAATATAGATTTCAATAATTAAAATTTAAAGATTTAATTCTAAATTTCATGTACCAAGTTTAAGAATGGCAAGATAAATTTTATAAATTGAAAAAAAAAAAGATCTTTTGTTATGCGTGATGAAGAACTATCGTAATCTTTGATCATTTATATGCAATTATTGAATCTTCACTTGATCGGGTTTAACAATTCAATAATTCTCAATCATTATTCATCTCACAAGATTAGGACTAAATATTGTTAGATATTAAAGAGAGAAAAACTTATATTTGACCAACCTTTTATCGTTCCAATAAGTTTCATTATCGAATAAAGGAACAATAAGCGTGATATTAATATATCTTGCAATCACGACCATATCAGCAATCTGTAAATATCAATCCAAAGAAAAGTAATTAATATGCCCCAAAGTACTGCTAGCTACAAATTGAAATTACTCACAGCAAGTCGTCTTTGATTCAAGCCTCCATTGGCTATAACCACTAGATATCCATTGTTCTTATAAATCCCTGTAGCCACCATGAGAAACATTTCATTGTCAATAACCCACTTCTTTTTGTTGGAGTTTTTATTAATTTCCCTACATATGTAGGCATTTGGTTTGAAAGAAAAAGTTGCAGTCATCAAGATTTGACAGCAACACCCAACACCTATTCAATTGCAAAAGTCAAGACAAAGCACATGAATCAATAAGCAATCCCCCCGCCATAAAAGAACAAATGATTAATCAAATCCTTCAAACATGCGAAATCACTCATGAAGAAATTTCTAAAATATAAATTTACCAGTAATTTTTATTTCTAAGATCAATACACTAATATATTTTGTTATTTAGGTCCAAACTTTTAATCTAAAATAATTAAATACTTATTTTAAAATCTAATAATATTTGAAATTTTGATTCGAAAATGTAATGTTTTAGTTTAGTTAATTTATTTTTTTAATCATAATTAATTAAAAAAATTGATCAAGGAAAATAGATATCAAGATAAAAACTAACCTCACACAAGATGAACAACAAATAAAATCAACAAAAATTATCATTTTTTTTAGTTAGATAGATTTAGTCATTTTCTAGGTAAATACATTTATAAAAAAAATATTTTTCATTCTGCATTTTTTGTGCCTTCATTAATTTTCCCTGATTAATCAAAATAAAAAGAAATTGGGAGCCTTAATTGATAAAAATAAAACATTGTATCTTGAGATAGAAAAAAACTTTACAAGTGTTAAATCTTAAAATGAAAAATTAAAACCATATAAAATTGTTTGATTGCTTCCAATGATGCAATGATATTGAAATTAATAAGATTAACCCTACTCCTTGCTTAGCTACATATATACTTCCTTGTCCAAAATCAGACAAAGTTAATACATTTAATTAGTATATCAAAAAAGAAATCCTTTGATTCCATATTTTTTTTTTGTAAATAATTTTAATAGATCCTAATTGTTTAATTTCTTTTTAATTTTTAGGATATATTCAAAATTTCATGAATCAAACATCAACAGAGAATTACACCAATTGAAAATAACATAAACAGAACATTATATGTATCATTAATCTCCCATCCAAAAGACATCTTGATATATATATCGAAAAATAAAATAAAATAGAATAAAAGATATGTTATTAGGGAAAGCCTCAAACCCTACATATGTTACATATGTAAGCAAATCTTACCTATGTCTAAAGAGTAATCTGAATCTTACAGGCTGTTTTTCTTTATTTTTAACAGGGAAATGTCTCGTGAATCTTACATAAGCATGAGAAAGGAAGAAAGAAACAAAAAACCAAATCTTACATATGTTATATGTTATACAATATTTACATGAACTTTATCTGTAAGTCATGAATCATTTCGTCGAATTTTTTTTGATGGATTCAGTTTATTAAAACATTTATTTTATTTTTGTTGTGAAAGAAAGAAAGAAGAAAAAAAATGAACAAATCTTACATATGTTATATGGTATAAACTATTTATAATATGCGAATTTTGTAAAATGAGTAGATGATTAAACAAAAGTATTACATATGAGAATATTTTTGAAAATAATTATAAGGAAATAAAATTGATATGAGCACTCGAGCATTTGATTCATTAGTTTGTGCATGATTTTCTTGCTTAAAAAGCAAGACTCGAATTTCCTTTCCCCCAAATCCAAAAAAAAAAAAAAAAAACCT
>NC_030851.1:38998126-39004423 GCF_000208745.1 Theobroma cacao
TGATTTCTTTTTTTTTAAAAAAAAATCTCATTTGTTATATCAAATTTATGATAAAATCATTACTTTTTTTCTTATTATTATATCAATCATGAAATCGTATCAATTTTATGATTTGGGAAATGAGATTCCTATATAATATCATAACGCCAAGCACCTTTTTTTTTTTTTATCTCATTGCTAATAGAAAGACTCTTATTTTATTTTTTTGGAGAAATTAAGAAATATTAAGCTTAGTTTATATCGGGAATTATAAAACTCTAATACTAATGCAAGAATCACCCAAAGAATTAAGGCAGATACGATCTAAACAAATGAAAAATAGTCATTCTTTGGCACATACTATCCAATCAACATGAAATCATACCTTTCCAAAAAAAAAAAATCAACATGAAATCATCACTCACTTTCTGATGACGATAAGGGATTATAGAATGAAGATGACACTGTATCTTCCTCGTTTAGAACTGTTGCCAGCTGCAATACGCAAACCCACAGCAGGGTTAGCAAGACCAAGGCCGCAGCTGCCCAGAACTTGATTGCAGGAGGCTGCGACTGTGAGGCAGTCATGGTCTCCAGCTTTCTAGCCTTGATCCCTCTAATACCTTTACAGTTCATCACCTCCACTTCACTATGCTTTCCCTTCACCTCTTCCACGATAGATTTAAAATCTTCATACCCAGAATTAATCTTAATACGTTGATCCATCTTCATACACGTATAAAACACACATATATATTCTCTTTTAAAATTATCAACACTTCTTATCTAAATATTATATAATATAAAGTTATATCGATATCTAAACTATAATAAAATATAAAATAGTGAAGAGAAAATTCTTGATTTTTCGAAGATATTTATGAAACAAAGGGTGGGGAGCCTAGAATGGGGTTGATTTTTTGCATCTTCATGGAATCTAGGGATCATATGAGTTGTTGAATGGCTCTTTATAAGTAGGAAATCGGTTGCTTCAGCCTAAACCATGCAAGTCATGGCTGATCACAAACGGGAGTAGATATGACCTAGGAGACTAGGTTTCGATTTCTTGTCACTATCAGTGCATGCATGCCAAGTTCATGTTTATAGATATTAGCTTGGACAAAACCAGCTTTTTCTATGTCTCTCGTTTTGGTAAAGAGTGTCACTTGCTCTTGTGTGTCTTATCTCAATCAGCACTTAACATGCATTAAATGTTCATTATGCTTTGCTGTACACAGCTTTCTTTGTTTGACCAACTACGCTTGCAAGTTGCTGTAACACTATAGGTGTGGGCGCACTCTATCTATATATAGTATATACCAATCTTGCTCCACAATGTTTATGTTGCCATGAAATTATAATTTGAAAAAACTCAGACCCATTAAGGCTACATGCATGCCCTTTCAATCTTCGGATAGGCCCTGCAGAATTGGGCTCAGAGCAGGACCAGGCTGGTGGGCTGTAGCATTAATCTTACTCAGACAGGCCCCTCCTATCTCGACCATATTTATGTATTAATAAAAAAAAATTGAATAAATTGTATCGTTATTTTGTAATGCTTTTTATAATATTTCATTTTTATTCACATTTTTTTATTGATAGAGTTTTGAATTTATTCTAAATCTATCAATCTGTTAATGATAACATCACTTAAACAATAATTATATGTCCATCTAAACGTGGATTGACATGCTTCATTTATATTACAAATAAAGATCTCCTTATATAAATTTCAAAATTATACCAAAATTAACTCAGGTAAGAAGTTCATCATCACTTAAAAAATTTTATTATATGGTTCATTATTTATGTAAGGAAAGAGAAAAATTAGAAAAAAAATAAAAAGAACATTTTGGTAAAAAATTAAATCACATCCCCACTACTTTTCTTCTCTTCTAAGTAAATAATATGATAACACCAATCAGAAGAACAACCTTTATTTCTCCTTTGTCATAATCACAACTACCATGCATTTACATTAATTTTTCTTATCCATAAATATATATATATTTATATCTTGGATATAACCCAAATTAATTACCTTACTAAAAAAATTATTTCTTGTCAAATCACCACCATAATAATTCTTTATTAGTTTTTAATATCTTTTCCCATTATCATGGACATTAATTTTTAATTGTAGTAATTGTTTTCATGGGTAGGGACAAATATTAATTATGGTCACATTCATCGTTTAAAATAAGAATAAAATTAACAATTTTAGATTCTAATGACTTATTTTAATTGCGAAAACATGAGAAAAAACATCAAAATTAAGAACCTTACATTTATCAAATTAATTTTATTTGTTGGACCGAAATAGATTGATAATGTATTCCTTCCAACTTGGCCTTGAAAGCTTGATATAAAAATAGATAGGCCCTTATTATCCCAAAAAGAAAAGAAAGAAACAATGAGAGAAGTGAGTATATTTTACATGTGCAACCATATGTTTCTTTTTCTGATGTGGACAACTCAGTATTGTATTATTTGCTTTACATTATCAAATTTAATATTTCCTGTTTCAACTTATTTATGGATTATTTCAGCCCTTATCTTATGTTGTATTTTTTAATTGTTTTGCATGTGACGTATAGGGGATCCATGGAACGTTTCCTTCTGGGAATTTCTTCTTATTCACGTCCCAAATCTTTTAATATATTCTTGTTATGAGGAATTTTTTTATTAATTATATATGGAATAATGCACAGAGTGATTATGCATAAATTATAATAATATTAACAAAATTTTAAATTAAATTAAAATTTTAATATTAACCTGAAATCGTTCAAAGATGAACAATAAATTTGATCCCATCATCTTCAATAAAATAATAAATATAATTTAATTTCTTTAATTTTTGTAATATCGATTTAGAATATACTCTATATTTAATGGAATATAGAGAAAAAATAGAAATATAAAAGGATGGAAAGTAAAAGTAACCATATCTTCCCATTGCCATACTAAAAGTTTCAGAAATTGTTCACGTATTGGTATAGCAACATGTCAGGTCAGGCGACTATGTGCTAATAATTATCTAGAAAAAATAATTTATATTTGATGTTTTGTTTAAATGATTTGTTTATAAAATGTGGATGAGTTATGTAATTATTGACGTACAATTATATATTTCCTCTCTTTTATTTTTTTTTATATATTTTGAAATGATTCAAAATTAGAATTTTTTTTTGGAATATGATGCATTTCATTAAATCACCACTCACATATTACAATGCCAGATATTAATAAAATTACATTTCATGAACATTAGACCCCTATATTCCACATTTGTGCCTTTTGCATAGCAAGTAAGTCTCGTTAAAAACTCTCTTGGAAAAACCCTTTGAGATAAAATCAAGGATAAGAGAGTACTTGCTTAACCATACAAATCACTAGGAACATTCCCACCACCCTTCACCCCGTTTGCCACCTATGAAACTTCCTTGTCTTTTAGCCAGGCACTCTTTGATTTTGCTCGACATCTCTATACATCTTCTCCACAACACATGATCCTCACCGATTACTTGTACATGTTGGGCCTGTTAGATAGTTTGTTAATATTGGGAAAAGTATTATGTATGTTGTGCATTGCACTAGGTTGATATTGCATTTGCAGTCTGTCAATTATTAAGATATACAAGTAAGCCTAGTAAAATTCATTGGAAAGTCATTAGGAGAGTTCTTGAATATCTTAAAAAAATTAAAAATTTTGGCTTACATTTTTCAGATTATCCAAGAGTATTAGAAAGATATTCTGATGCAAGCTGGATTACTAGTGCAAATGATAATTAGTCCACTTTAAGTTGGATTGTTACACTAGAAAGTGGTGCCATTAGTTGGGCATCTAAGAAACAAACTTGCATCTCACATTTAACGATGGAGTCTGAGTTTATAGCTTTAGCTGTAACAGGAAAGGAAACGGAATGGTTAAGAAATTTCTTATTAAATATGGAGTTGTGGCCATAACCGATACAACCATTTCCTTATATTGTGATAGTGTTGCTACAATGTCTAGAGCATATAGTGATGTCTATAATGAAAAATCTAGACATATTAGTTTAAGGCATAATTATATTAGAGAATTAATCTCTAGTGGGGTAATTACCATAACATATGTTAAATCTGCAAGTAATTTGGCAGATCTTCTAACAAAAAGTTTACCAAGAGATTTGGTAAGTAGTACTACAAAAGGAATGGGTTTAAGACCCTTATTAGACATCAATAACGGAAACCCAACTTTTAATTAGTAAACTCTAGTTACAAAGTTTAATAGGTAAAAACAAGTTATTGTTATGTGTCTGTGATGCATTATTAGAATCCATTCCTCAAAATTTTGTTTGAAAATAATGTAATCCATTGCGTATAGAGGTTGAGTTTATACTCTTAATAGAGTTTGAATATTATATTATGAAACAAAAAATGTTTAGTGTAATGGGGACATTAATGAAAACTCCACCTACATAAATATAAGGAGTGGTACTGCTTCAACAAGAAGAATTTGGAGATTCTCTTGTAAATGTTTATTATGAATACGATAAGCATATGACTATTATGATGCTAAAAGTGAACGACTATTTACAGAAATATAAATGAATATTATGTGCGATGTATCTTCAATTCTAACGCTAGAAGTCAAGGTTCAATATGCGGACACCGTCTACTTTGTTAGGGTTCTGAGATGCATTTGCTAATTAATGATTCGAATCGAGAGATACTTTTTTATATGTGTAATATTCGTTTGTGTGAAAGGCAGTATATATATATAAAACCAACATTTCAAACTAGTGGGGGATTGTTAGATAGTTTGTTAATGTTGGGAAAAATTATAACTAAAGAATTATAAATAATTACCTTATTAAAATATAATTTTTGAAAGCTTATTAGATATAATTATTAAATAGTTGTATTATGAAAGAAAACAACTATTTGAAGAGTCACATTATAAAAAGAAACAAGTCATTTCATACTATTTGAAGAGTCATATTATAAAAGAATACAAGTCTTTGAAAGACGTATATATTGGCTTATTATGTAAACAACGTTCTTACACTACTAATTTTACAATTCTGATAAGTGTGTTAAGGATTTTTTTGTATCTTGGAGGTTGAAAAAAGATCTTAAGGAAAACATTAATTCATGTCCTCAAAGTCATACTCTTCCTTCTTCTCAAAATATTCTTCTTCTTCTTCTCAAAATTTCTAACAGGGCCAATAAGTGAGAACACAGTTCAATCTCCTTGGACATTGAGAAACTTTTTGCAGTTCACCTTCGCCATATATTCAGCGCAATCTAGATATATATTTCCTGGAGCACCAGAAAATTTCTTCTCATGTAGCTGCTTCATCATTGTCACGTTGTCTATCTCCACCTCTGTTATTCCCATATTTTCTCTACAACATATCATTAATGATCAAACCAAGGACTGTAACTCTGCATCCTCAACCTTACCACCAATATTAAACTTTGCTGTACCTGCCAAAATCTTTTCACCATAAGCATCACGCAGGACAAATCCCGCTCCCATCATTTTAACTACATTATTGACAAAGATCGCAGCATCAGTGTTTAATTTATTTCCTACAGCTCTCCTCCATTGATTACAAATTCTTATTACCATATTTTCATTAATGGCACTTGACTTGTTGACACTTCGAAATTCCCTGCAAATGTTTCACCCCATCCCTACAACAGCCATAGGATCCATTTTCTGCGCTTTGAAAACCAATAAATTCGTGGCCTTATATACATAAAGCTCATAATATGCAAATTATTTCTTCTGCATTCAGTATTTCAGCATTCAATACAAACCAAATTATCCAATCAACAGCCTAATCAAAATGCTCTTTGATATCCCGAAATCCCCACTTAGAACGGAGCCAAGCAGCTCTTGTATATTGACAGTAGCACCAGTAGTGAAAATCTGTTTCTACTTTCTCCACACAAAAGGGGCACGATTGTTCCACATTAGCCTCCCTTTGTATTAACACTGCTCTCGTAGGTAAAATTCCCTTAATATCTTTCCATGTAAATAAAATAATTTTTCTAATATTTTTTCTTGCTCTATAGTTCAAATTTTTTTTATTTTTTGACAATAAAAATATTGTATATATCAATATTATAAAAAAATAAATTTAATAATATAAAATACAAAAAAAATCAATTTTTTAATATTCGTGAAAGTCAAATAAAGATAAAAATTTGGGAAATTGAACGTGTATATTGTTTTCTTTTATCATCTACTAAAGTTGACAGTAACAAGCAAATTAAAGTTGTAAATATATATATATATATATATATATATATATATATTATATT